>NC_081557.1:237063140-237213388 GCF_022355385.1 Mustela nigripes | reverse complement strand
CTATTCAGAAGAGACTCTCCAGCACCCCGCCCCCCCAACCATGAGCCACAGTGTAATCAGGCAGAAAATATAGGGTGCCCTAATCACATCGCCAGTTTTCACATTTCTTAAATAAAATTTACTTATTTACCACCGAAATTTAACAAAAAATGTTGACAAGTGACAAATTTGCCCATCTTGATGGTTGTTTTTAAAGATCTCCCCTGACATTAACAAGTTTACATCATGCTTTATGACATTTAATTAGTCATATTTTATTTAATTAGCATGGTAAGACATCTAAAGCAATTCCAATGTTTTCTGAAATGCCCAAACAGGAGACAGCAGTCCCGCACGTTGTAAAAGACCAGGCAAATATCTGCCCAACCACTCACCCCACGGTCTGCCCTTTGGGCCAGATCTGGCAGGCTGCTCTAGCTGAGAAATGGGACTATTTTAAGAATTCAACAAACTATTTCAGGACTCTCATCAAATTCTGGCTGCAAAGTGCATGTACTTTCCCAAGCCAATTTAACTCAGGACTTGTCTCTGCTTGGAGGTAAAAATAACGTTATTTGCTGAACCTGGTGAGATCCTAGTAGAACGGGATGTTTTTGCTTTTGTTTTTGAAGATTTTATTTATTTTGGGGGGGGGAGAGAGCACAAGCAAGCCATGAATGGGGGGAGGGGCAGAGGGAGAGGCAGACTCCCCACTGAGCCTGATGATGTCGGACCGGACCGGATCCCAGGATCCCCAGGCAAAGGCAGATGCCCAACCGACTGACTACTCAGGTGCCCCCATACTGACTGCATTAAATAATGAATGGATAAATAACTATGTTATCTTGGAGGAGCTCGGTTTCATGAAACTGAAATACTTTCTTCTCAATTCCTCATGTACTTTCTTTTCACAACTACCGATGGTTTTCAGAGCGCCAAGACGCTGCTGGAAATACAAGTCTTGAAGAGACTGAGCATGTATGAAGGACTTGTCATGTGTTGGGCATCGTGGAGAACAAGCTCCTGCCTCTCATTCTAGCTCACCTCCTAGGAGGTAGGGCACCGTTACCACTCCCATTTGTCAGATGGTGAAATCAAGGCTCGGAGATGCTTCCTAACAGCTGGCAAACAAGTGACAAAGTTAAGGGTCAAAACCAGAGCTTCTAGGAGTAGATCAGGCCCCCTGCAAAATATCACCCCACCCCTCTGAGACAGGTCTGTGCTCCAAGGCAACACCTCAGCGACGGTCACAGCCAGGCTGTTGGATTCCCGATCCAAAGCGAGAGCGCTCAACTTGGCTACATCTCAGCCTAACTCCTTGCTGGTCAGGAGTTAGGCTGGTTCTACTCCTTTAAAAAATATATATAACTCTAAACAATTCAAAAAACTACAGAATATTCCGTAATAAAAAGTACCCCCAAACCCACAATGAAATGTTTCTCTCTAATTCCAGAATGTAAATTCTGCTTCCCTCCTACCATAGCCTGGTAGAAAAACCAAGTCACCTGTCCTGCCGCGGTTTACCCCATTATATTTCATTTTAATGCTTCTGTAAACCCAAATGGTGCCTCCAAACTTAGTGAATTTTTTTTTGTACAGACAGAAGCGGGTTCAACTTTTTAAACTCCACGGAGGAAAAGAATTGCTTTTGTTTTATGTAGGTGGATCCACAAAGATGTCTGAATTAAGGGGGGCAGTGATGGGAGAGGAATGGGAAATCTGCTCTGCCTTCACCCCGACCTCACAAAGATCCCCTCGGGGGGGGGGGGTCTTTAAAAACTGCCCACACAGATCTCTTTCAGCTTTGGACTGCTTCCATTTGGAAGTGAGATAAATGTAACTGTATCGCGTTTAACTGAAATATTCCAAAGGATACTTGTCCCCTGTATGTAGGGTGGCTCCCACCGGTTCCACACTCCCCCGCCCTCCTCTACATAGGGAATGCAGATGTAGGTTTTATGCTAAAATAGCAGAGCTCTAAGTGCATTAAGAAAATCATTTCAATATAGCATTTACTAATGCAGACGACTTTGAAAATGAAACAAGGCAGCTACAATGGCTGAGGCGCCAGAGATGGAATAAATATCACTTAGCCAATTACCAATTATCCATGCTAATGAAGAATGAGGCAGAGCCCTGATAAATTAAAACCCCCAATAAACCGAATGTTGGTTTAACCAATGAGTCTTCTCCTTTTGCAAGAGAGTCTGAGGAACGGCTATAAAAAGATGGATCTGAATTTTACTTCGCTCGCCCTTCCTCCACCTGCCCACCCTCTGACTGTGGTTCTCTGATGGGCAGGAAACCGGTCAAAGGGCAGACAGCTGGAGGGAACTCAAAGGGAGTCGGGGGGGACCCACAGAGTGGAGAATCTGCCCCTGGATAATTGAGAGTTGATTGGATACACAATGGCCTCCTATTGTCCACTTCTCATTTTGGAAAAGGGGCCAAAGCCAAGCCTGACATAAGTACTCTTTCCTGGACCTTCCTCTCCTGGGCCAGCTGTGAGCATTCACGGGTGACAGGCGGGTCACACGCATCCCTTGCTTCACTCCTCTCCCCTCTGAGTCATCGGAGATTGAGCTAGAAAACTCCAGCCCTACCAGAAGTTTGGTTCTTGCCATTTTGCATCACCTCAGTCTGGGTCAGAGGCTGGAAAGGATTGAAGAGGGCTGCGGAGAAATATTTTTAGATGATTTGATACCCAGAGCTTTAGACTACAGCATTTCATGAGCCTGTTTCGTCCCTGACTTTTGCCATGCCTGTCTTCCTCTTTTCTTACTCCCGCTTTAGGGTTCAACCTTGTCTTCCCTGTCCTTTGCCGTATCTCTGCTTTGGTGGTGGTTGTCACATCTCTCGGCCTCATGGACATCTTGCATGTGACTGGGGTAATACCTGGCTTTCTGAAGCTCAGTAAGGCCCCCTGCCTAGGGCTAACATGAAGCCAGGAAGCAACTGAATGGCCATATCATTTGCTCAAATGTCTGAGCCCCTCAAGTGCAACTCTGCTAACCTGGCCTTCTCAGCCCATCATCTCCCCATGTCGCAGCAACTAAAGGGTTAAAGCAGAGCCCAGCAGGGAATCTAGTTGCATCCATTCTGTTTGGTTGGTGCCATTGCCCTGTCCCTTTGCAAAGACAACCTGCCTCACCTCATCTTAGCTCAGGGGCCCTCAAAGATAACCCCAGGAACCTACAAGGCTAAGTGGTTTGTTTTTTTTTTTTTTAAGATTTTATTTATTTATTTGACAGAGAGAGACACCACAAGACAGGGAACACAAGCAGGGGAAGTAGGAGAGGGAGAAGCAGGCTCTCCACTAAGCAGGGAGCCCTACTCGGGGCTCCGTCCCAGGACTGTGGGATCACGACCTGAGCCAAAGGCAGATGCTTAACCAACTGAGCCACCCAGGCACCCCAAGGCTAAATTTTATAGGCAGTGGTGGAGGAATAAGTATAAAATGTTCAGTATTTGGCCGTTTGCAGACTAGAAGTTGCTTTCAGGTACTAGGAGCAGGGTTCTGACTTGTCAGTGGCTGCAGGCATGAGAACGTAGTATAAACCAAGGACAAGTTTCCCACTTACTTTAGAATTCCAAAACTGGTCCGCAGACCTGTGCCTTTGTGCATACTCCTTGCTCTACCAAAATGCCCGTCCTAACCAAGCGTGCCTGGCATACTGCCAAGTATCTTGTAAGGCTGCTTGTGTGTCCCTTCTTCTGGGGCAGTCTTCGATGACCCTTGTCTCTTTAAGGGGTCCTTGGGTACCCCCAGAGGCAAGCGCCTTTCTCCTTCTCAGAGTGCAAACCACCTTGCTTTGGCAGGTGTCTGCGAAACCCTCTCTCTCTCCCACTTAGCCAGTGTTCCTCAACCTTGGCAGCACATTGCGAGCACCCGGGGAGTTCTAAGACACACCCGCAATTCATTCTCTAAGATTCTGTCTCTAAGGTGAGACAGGAGGCTGAGGGATTTATTAATACCACCTCAGGTGATTCGAACATGGAGCCAAGTTGGAGCACCACTTGAGGAGCCTTCCTGGGGGTCCCTCAGCTTTATAATCTCTATTCCTTGACCTGGTACTGGGTGATCTTCAAAGGACCTGGGGCAGAGGCTGCCAACTTTCCCCCTAGATTTATTTTCCTTCTCTGGGAAAAGTGGTAGAAGTTTTAGCTGCAGGTACAGGGCTAGTTAGGAGAAAGACCGCATTTCCCGGCTTCCCCATAGCTTGGAGAGGCAAGAACGTTAACTGTGGTCCGTGGGACGCGAGCACAAATAGTGTGGGCAATTTCTCGGTTATGCCCTTGAAAGAGGAGTCAGACACTTCTGTGGCCTCTTTTCTTCCCCCCACCCACTGCTGTCTGGGATGCTGTTCTGCGGGTGGTGGTGGGCCACCTGAATGAGAGTGACCCAACAGAGGGGACCGGATCCATGACCTGTGGAACCATGATGCTGCCCTAGGGAAGAATAATCCTGAAGATCAGGATCAGATTATTTGCGGCCTCTGTGGTAGTACCCAGCTGTTAGTGCCTGACTAACTTGGAACAATTATATACTTTGTTACCAAAAGTCTGATACTTGAGCTTGATAATGCTGGCAGGACTAGTGCTAACTCCACTCCAGTCAGGCAGCCAACCCTGTCACGCCCCAGCAGCATCGACTTGGGGTTCTGATGGCTCCTCATTACTTTCAGGCTAATAGGCCAAAATCTGTGGCACGGACCACAAAGCATGGCCTTGTTAGGCCGTGTCTGCCTCTCCAAACTCATCCTGCCCTCCCTCCCCTGAGTCTCTACATCCCCATCTCACTGACCTTCTCTTGGTTCCTCAAATGAGCTGCACCTTCTTCCACTACAGGGCATCTGTCTGGAATGATCTTGGCCCAGGTTCTCACCTGGTTAACTTTAGCTTAACCTGGTGTCCTACAGGCTCATCCCGATTGTTCCTTCCTCAGGTCCCACCTGGCCTCTCTAGGTGACCCCCATATTAACGCATCCGGAATCTGTGAATTCACCACAGCTGTGATTTTGCATTTACCAGGATGGTCATCAGATTAGCAACTGTCTACATCTGAAGGAGCAGGAGGCTGGCTGAGGTCAAAGCAAAAGCTGGCGCCTTGCACCCCCCCCCCCCCGCTTCATCCGCTCCCCTCCATATGTGTAGCATTCCTCAGGCACCCCTGACTGCCATAAAATGATAAATAGTTAACTTGCTGAGATCACAATCCTGCAAGACAGGAGTCTCCCTTGGTTTGCAAATGTCCTTGAGATTACAACAAAGAAGTTACCTTATCAATAGCCCAATTTCCAAAGACACAGAACTCACATCACTACACTGTTAGCTCTATAGGCGCAAGGCCCGCGGTTGTTTTGGCTCACCATTGACTCCCCATTGAGTGAAGCATATAGTAGGGGCTCAGTAAATACATGTTGACTAAACAGATGGAGATATGAGGAAACCCAAGAGGGTAACCCTTCTCTTCCATTGCAGAACCAGGCAGAGGCCGGAAAGATGGAAAACATAGGGTTAAAACATTTAAAGAAGAGTGATTTCGTTCCTAACACTCTTGCCAGGGAGCATCAGCCAACCATGATCTGGCTAGAGGAAAGTTAGCCAAGTGTGATCTCACTAGCCTCGATCCCGAATTAAGTTGTTCTTGGCACTGTAGCCACTGGATCAGAAATGGGTGGCCTGGCTCAGCTCTGGGTGGCAGCATTTCCTCCTTGAGCTGCGGTGGGTGGAAGAGCCACAGTACTCGCTCTTCTCTATCTCGTGGCAAACTCATCAGCCTAACATTTCCCCTAGGAGAGTTACAGAGTTCCTAGCCCACACGGTTCTGCACGCCTGGAACCGCTTTCTCCTGTCCTCTCTCCAAGTATCCGAACTCTACCCTTCCTTTAAGGCTCAAGATTGTTCCATCCTTCAGGAAGACTTGATGGGCTACAATAATATGTGAAAACTCCCCCCTTATCCCTGAACTTCTAGAGTTTCATCAGAAGCATTCAACAGGCTTTTGTATAAGTTGCCCGGCAACATTATTTTTATGGAACTATACTAACTCCCCAAACAGAAAATACATTCATTATGGGTACGAAAGTGAGTCTTTTATTCTTAGCACCCAACACAGGGGTCACTGCCTTGTAAGCGTCTAGTGAAGCATGAAGGGTTTGTTTATAAGAGGGAGGAGGAGGATAATGGTGATAGGAGTCAGTCTATATTCTCTTCCTAAAGGCTGTTGGCACCTTGCTAACCTGTAATCCTGTCCTCCAGAATTAGAGTATGAATAGTGGGTCTCAAGAAAATATTTCACCCCAGGATCGAAAGTTAGGTCACTTCCAGTGGGACACACCATGAGGTCTTGAACTTATTTACAGCTGGAGCAGAATAGGGGAGATCAGAATCTCAAAATGGCCCTGGGGCAATGAAAACGCTAAGTGAGTTGAGAAAGTCTCCTTGAACTTTATAATGGAAGAAAAAAAAGAACCAGTTAGGTTAAAAGAAAAAAGCATTAAACTTGGGTGCTAGGTCCATGTTCTGTTGTATTTACCAGGTGAGACTCAAAGTCACACACATTTGACAATCTAATTAAAATACCAAACAATGGGGCACCTGGGTGGCTCAGTGGGTTACAGCCTCTGCCTTTGGCTAGGGTCATGATCCCGGGATCCTGGGTTCGAGCCCCGCATCGGGCTCTCTGCTTGGCAGGGAGCCTGCTTCCACCCCCCACCTGCCTCTCTGCCTACTTGTGATCTTTGCCTGTCAAATAAATAAAATCTTTTTAAAAATCAAATCAATAAATAATTAAAATACCAAACAAGTTTTTTCAAAACATGGATTAGAGGGTTTGCTTTTATGTCTCACCTTTCTCCCTCCCTCCGACCTACCTTCTTTCCTTCCTTCCCCCCCACCTCCTTCCCATCCATTCGTCAGCCAGCCAGCGAACATATGTTGAGGCTAGCCCATATGCTAGGCATTATGCCACACGTGTGATGTAAGAACAGATATTAGTAACAGCAGCAATGAAAATGGTGGCTCATATTTTTCAAGCGTGTACCATGTGATATACACATTGCTGCATTTAACCCTTTCACCAACACCTGGTGTACAGGACCATTGATCCTGAGCCTCAGCTAGCTGCTGCTTCACTCCTCTTTGAAGTCCCGCCGTTGCCATGACAACCAGCTTCCTACTGGTGCAGCCCTGTGGTGCCTTGGGGCCGCTGCTTTGCTTCTGTCCTGCTTTCTGCTCTGGGGTGTCATTGCCTTCAGATGCCCACGGGGGGCCAAAGCCAGGTGATAAGTGCTCCCTCTTCCATCCCTCAAAAGGAAAGTTCTAAGATCCTTCTACACAGTTCTCGGAGAGTCCTCCACAGGTTGGAGCCCCAGCTGCGCACAGGGGGCCAGCTCAATAAAGTGTGCTTCTGGGGACTGGCCCTTCTTCCCTGTTGTACTCTCCCTCCTTCCCCTCCTGTTCCCTGCGATCGCTTCCCCCCCAGATTCCATGTACACGAGCCCTTGTCTCAGGCCTACTTTCCAGGGGAGAGTTCGAACAAAAACAATCAATATGTCCATTTTAACAGCTGGGAAATGTGGTGGTGGCTCCAGAGATGTTAAACCATCATCTCGACTACCTGTAAATGTTACCTCACTTGGAGAAAGGGTCTCTGCACCTGTGATTAAGTTAAAGCTATTAAGATGGAAGATTATCCTGGATGACCCATTGGGCCCCACATGCCATCATATTTATCCTTCGATAAGACTCATATGATGAGGCGGAGGGAAATCTGATACACACAGAACAGGAGGTGGTGATGGGGCCTCAGCGGAAGGGGTTGGAACAGACTGTCCACAGCCACCAGAAGCTGGGGGGGCAGGGCGAGAACTCTCCTCTAGAACCTCCAGAGAGAGTATGGCCCCAATGACAGTCTACTGACACTGATTTTCAGCTTCTGGGCTCCAGAATTGTGAGGGGATAAATATTTGTTATATTAAGACACCAAATACGTGATAATTTGCTTCAATAGCTGCAGGAAATTGATACAAAGACACTGAGGTACACAGACCTCAAATCATTTGCCTACAGTTAGTCCCTGGCCGAGCCAGGATTCAAACTCAGTTCAGACTGCAGTGCCCAAGTTCTTAATACTTTGCTACCCCTCCTCTCCAAATAGAGGGCAAGATTCCTGCACTGGAGAGCAGGAAGATGACTAAACAAGGAATTATAGCTGATACTGGTAAGGGGGTGGGTGGGTGTCTGGAAGGTGGGGGAAGAGAAAGGCTTCCCTGGACAGAGGTCATTACCAGGTGGCAACCAGGAAATCCTGGGTGAGATGGATCATGACCCCAAGGGACACACCAAACAGATTCCTATATGCCCATTTCAACCTAGTAATTTCCTTCTTTAATTTCCTCTGATGCTGACTGAAAACCAGATCCCTACCGGGTCAGTCCAAAATAACTTTTACCCTGTTACCCAGGGTGGGCTGAAGTGAATTCTCTAGAGGAAGGTCTCCTTGGTTCTGGAAAATTCTCTAGGTCCCTACTAAAGTAAGACATTCTATCTCCAAAGCCTCCAAGAGGGAATTTATTTGTGGACTCAAGAGTTCCTCAAAGGCATGCCCCACATCAAAATACATGGTCCACCAAATGGGACTGAGAACCTACTAGAAGTGTATAGGACTCCATTTTGAAATGTCAGATAAGGGGACAACAGAAGTGGGAGTGTACACAGAGCATGTTGTGGGGTTTGTGTAACGGCGGATATTAACTCTTTATGATCAAACTCTTTATTTGATCATAACTCATAATAAAAATCCTAACCATTACCAATTAACATTAAGCATATTTCACTACTCCAATGCTTCTGGGGCTGCTTCCTCCTTTCGCCCAACAGTTTAACTCTGAAGAAATTCCTTGAGTAAGATTATGAGAGAGCCCTGCCTGATTCATCTCAGGGTACTGGGGTGGCATTCTGTTGCTCTTTTATTCCATAAAATTTATCAAATGCCTTTTGCCAAACACCGGGCAAGTTTCTGGGGGTTCAGAGATGACAACCTCAGGGAGTTCACAGTCCAGGTATTGAGAAAGATGAATTTACAACACTTGCAAAATCCTATTAAAGACACACACATGAGGAGAGAGAGGAGGAGAGAGGAGGCACACCCAGCTTAGTACGGGACAGCTCAGAGAAAGCCACTTGGAACAGAGGACACCGTGCTGAGTCTTAAAGCAAAAGGCTGGAGTTACCCAGGTGGAAAAGGAGGAGAGGGAGAGGGGGTGTGGGAAGAAGGCAGAGGGAAACATGTCAGCTTGGCCTGCTATAACAAAACACCACAGACTGGGTAGCTTAAACAATGAACATTTATTTCTCATGGTTCTGGAAGCTGGGAAGTCCAAGATTAAGGTGCCAGAAGGTTCGATGTCTGGTGAGAACCCTCTTCCTGGCTTACACATGCCCACTTTCTTGCTGTATCCTCTTGTGGTGGAGAGAGAAGTCTCTGGTCTTATAAAGGCACTAATCCCATCATGGGGGCGCCACCCTCATGACCTCATCTAACCCCAGTTATCTCCCAAAGGCCCCACCTCTGAGTACCAACACATTGGGGTTATGGCTTCAGTGTATGCATTTGAGGAGGACACAAACTTCTGTGTGTAGCAGGAACAAACATGTGAAAGCAATCAGGAGAGAGTGTGAGAACCAGTGGTTTTGGAGCTCAGTTGGAGCTTACATGAGGTAAGCATGAAAGCCTATACACCATGTTGAAGTGAGACTTCGTTATGAATGTAACAGGGAGTCATTGAAGGATTAAGCCAGGAGTGACATGATCAGATTTACCTTTTAAATGATCACTGTGGCATCAGTGTGCAGAATACATTAGAGTGAGGCCTGACTGGAGATGGAGAGGCCAGTTAGGGAATGATGGCAGTGGTCCAGGTGGAGATGATGAAATGAGGTTGACAGTAGGGGACAGATGCAAGAGCAATTTAGGATATACAGTCAGCAGAAGGAGTTGGCCTCAGATGAGCTCTAGAAGCTGAGGGAGGAGCTGAGGATGACTTCTGGATCTCCAGCTTGTGCAAATTGGTGAATGATGTGGGGGAAATAATGAAACGAGTAGGGGATATTCTGAATTTGAGAATATTCCTCTCCATCCCAAATGGAGATGTTATCTGAAAATCAGTTCTAGATCCTCTTCTCTTCCCAGTCAATAATCTTCTTGGGTAGTGTCATCGTTTGTGAATACCAGCTACCATTTCACTCATGATAACCCAAATCTTTAAATTCTACCTGAACTTCTCTTCTGAAATCCAACATCTTGAATTCAAACACCAATTAAGTATTTCTTCTTGGATGCCCCGTCTCACAGGTTAAGTGGCTGCATCCCATTACCAGGGCAATTTATCAAAAGCAGTGCTGCCCAACACAGTAGCTGCTAGTATTATAAGGTACTATGACTACAGAGTACTATTGAGTGTTTGAAATGTGGCTAGTGTGTCAAGAAAATGAGACGAGGCACAGATCAGGAGAAAAGGTTTGTAAAAGACATATTTGGATAAAGGACTATTACCTAAGACATACAAGGAACTCTTAAAACTCAACAATAAGAAGACGTACAACCCAATGAAAAAATGAGCAAGAGACACAAACGGACATTTCACCAAAGATGCACAGATGGCAAATAGGCATAGGAAAATTGTTTGACATTGTATCATTAGGCAATTGCAAATTAAAACAACTGTGAGATATTATTACGCACCTATTAAAATGGCTAAAATTCAAAACACAGATAACACCAAGTGCTGGTAAGGATGTGGAACAATAGGAGCCCTTGTTGACTACTGGTGGGAATGACAAATGATGCAGCCACTTGGGAAGACAGTTTAGTAATTTAAGTAGTTTCTTACAAAAGGATCTAGCGATTGTGTTCCTTGGTATTCATCTGAATGAGTAGAAAACTCATGTCCACACAAAAACCTGTACAGATATGTTTATCGCAGATTTCTTCATAAATGTTAAAACTTGGAAGCAACCAAGATGTCCTTCATTAGGTGAATGGATATGTAAGCTGGGGTAAATGTCCAAGGAATGGAATATTATTCAGCACTAAAAAGAAATGAGCTATCAAGTCATTGAAAGACATGGAAGAAGCTTAGATGGCTATTACTAAGTAAAAGAAGCCAATCTGAAAAGGTTATATACTCTACGATTTCAGCTATATGACATTCTGGAATAGGCAAAACTATGGAAACAGTAGAAGGGTCAGTGGTCGCTCTGGGTTAGCAGGGAGAGAAGGACAAATAAGCAGAACACAGGGGATTTTTAGGGCAGGACACCACTCTGTATGATACTAAAATGGTGGATACATGTCCCTATACATTTGTCAAAATCCACAGAATGCACCTTATATAAACCATGGACTTGGGATGATGATGATGTGTCCTTGTAGGTTCATCAACTGTCATAGAAGTACTGCTCTGGTGCACGTGGTTGGTAGTAGGAGAGGCTGTCCATGTGTGGAGTCAGGGAGTATGTGGGAAATCTTCGTACCTTTTGCTTGATTTAAAAAAAAAAAAAAAAAAGATTTATTTATCTGTTTTAGCAGGGGAGCAGAGGGAGAGAGAGAATCTCAAAGAGACTTCCCGCTGAGCATGGAGCCAGACAGAGGGCTCGACCTCGGATCTTGAGATCATGACCTGAACTAAAATCAAGAGTCAGATGCTGAACTGACTGAGCCATTCAGGCGCTCCTCCATCTGTTTGATTTTGCTGTGAACCTAAAACTTCTATAAAAAATAAAGTCTATTTTTAAAAAGTGGCTAGTCCAAATTGAGATGTAACTATAAAATAGACCCTGAATTGTAAAGACTTATATAAAGAAAAGTGTATAAGTATCTTATTAATAATTTTTATGTTAATTACATGATAGGAAGACAATATTGGGGATATATATATTTAAGATTTTATTCATTTATTTGACAGAGAAAAATGTAGTGAGAGAGGGAACACAAGCAAGGGAAAGGGGAGAGGGAGAAACCAGCTTCCTGCTGAGAAACGAGCCCCATGTGGGGCTCGATCTCAAAACCCTGGGATTATGACCTGAGCCGAAGGCAGCTGCTTAATAGCTGAGCCACCCAGGTGCCCCAATTTTTAGGAAATATTAAGTAAAAATGTTTATTGAAATGTATTTACTGTTTTACTTTAAAAATGTAGCTACTGGGGCACCTAGGTGGCTCAGATTGTTATGTGTTGGTCTTTGGCTCAGGTCATGATCCTGGGGGTCCTGGGATCCAGTCCCACATTGGGCTCCCAGCTCAATGGGAAGTCTCCTTCTCCCTGATCCTCTGCCTCTCCCCCTGCTTGTTCTTCCCTTGTCTCTCTCTCCCTTTCAAATGAATGAATAAAATCTTAAAAAAAAAAATGTAGCTACTAGAAAATTCTAAGTAGTATGTAGCTTATGTTCTATTTCTCTTACAGGGTGCTGGCCTAGACTATGAATAAGCCAGTGCTAGAAATCAGGACTCCTGGCTTCTAATCCAGGATGAACCATTCATACAGCAAACATATTTGAAATACCTACTCTATTATGTTGACTAAGATAGAGATGGTCCATGCCCTTGGGAAGCTTACAGTCTTTCTCTTATTACTGAGATCAGGGTAAGAAACAGTTCTGAAAAGTACAAACCACCATAACAATATCAAATATAACATGAATATGTTCTACTATCTTTTTGCTTTCCAAGTAGAAAGAAGACATGCTCTGATTTCCAGCTGAAAGCCGTATTAGAAATCCTTACGTGGGTAGAAAGTCATGCAATCCATCCAAGAATTGTGGTCAACTAAGTAACCTTGAAATGGCATTGATTTTATACCAGAGGGTAAAAAAGAGAACTATGAGGTCCATATAAATTATAATTTCTAGCAAAACAAGTTCAGGTTGGGAATCCTAGAGCTGTACATAACCAGCGAGCTCTGCAAGCGTGTTTTGCATATTGACTAGTTTTTGCCATGGTAGTAAAAGGAGAGGTTGGACTTTAGTCAACTTTTCCTTAACCAGTGCTGTTGGGAGATTATGGCAGGAGCAGATAGGCAGAAGACACAGTCCAAGAAGGCGTCAAGGGCAGCTTAAATCACATATAATTGGTAAGAAGTAGCAGAAGCAGTAGCCACAAAGCAGAAGCAGCTGTGTCTTGAAGGGCATCTCAAGTTGAACCAAACCTTTGGGGGGGCCAAGGAGCAAGGAGCAGGTAACCTGTAGCCCCTGCCTGAATGGATTGAAGGGAAGGTAGAGGCCAGGACCAAGCCTTGTGGCAGGCTTAGCAAGTGCTTACTTACATCAGGGCCCTGGAAGGAGGCCTTCAAGACCCGGCCTCTGGATTTTTAGAGGAAAGGGAAGGAGCAGCAGAAGGGGGCAAACTAGGCCTTGGCCGATCTCCTGCTTTGTGGCAGGCCCTGGGCCACCCCTGGGGGCTAGAAGGAAATAAGTAGGTCCCTCCTTCCAAGAAGCAATCCCTGACTGTGAGGAGATCTCATTTTTTTTGGCAGAACTTCTCCTACATTGGACGCAATCTGTAAAATGATCAGTTTAAAAAGAACATTGTACTATTTAAAAACCGATTTTGATAAAATTGTCCAAACTTTTTTGTACGATCCTGTAAAATTGGGATAGCTAGAAGAATTCATTATAAGAGAACATTTTGTTCAGACAAGATTTTGAACCTTTTGTTCAAAATGACAACAAAAAAAGAGAACAAAAGGAGAAAAAAAACCATTTTGCTGCACTGGGAATGGTTCTTTGTTATTTGCGGATTTTCTCCCAGTTCAGTTTGGGGCCAGAGTTGGTGTTTGCATAGTGATGAAATATGTAATTTTTTTTTTTTTAAGATTTTATTTATTTATTTATTTGACAGCGAGAGAGATCACAGTAGGCAGAGAGGCAGGCAGAGAGAGAGAGAGAGGAGGAAGCAGGCTCCCTGTTAAGCAGAGAGCCCGATGTGGGGCTCGATCCCAGAACCCTGGGATCATGATCTGAACTGAAGGCAGAGGCTTTAACCCACTGAGCCAGGTGCCCCAAAGTGAGTTCTTTAAATGGTTTCATTCTCACAGTATATCTACTTGGAGTTCCTTAATCTTGACATCGTTGATATTTTTGACAGATAACTCATTGTTGGGGCTGGAGAGATGTTGTCTGGGGCACTGCAGAATGTTTAGGAAAATCCTTCATCTCTGCCCACTTGGTACCAGTGATATTCCCCATTTGTAACAATCCGAAATGTTTCTAGACATGGTCAATGTCTTCTTGGAGGCGAAATCAACTCCATTCAGAATCACTGGTCTACATATAGATGAAACAAGTATCTGGGAATTTCTTTACTTCAAAAGTTTCATCGTGGACAATTAAGTCTCACATTTAATTCAAACTTGATTGGGAGATTAGCTGCTTCTACTGAGTACCCTCGGGCTGTGCTTTTCATGGATGAGCTTTCTTAATCATCACAGCAACCTGATGACAGGAATATCACTAGTGCTGTTTTATGTATCGGGAAACTGGGGCTTCTGGAGATTGAGTGACTTGTCTAAGGTCACACATCTAATAAGCAGCATAGCCAGGCTTCAAATCCAGCTTCATTTGACTCCAAAGACCTTCATTGATATAAATACCTGAGGACCAGAACAGACTTTCATTTTGGAAGCTTGATTCCTCCGCTGTTGTCTACCTCTGGCTACAAGCATTCAGGAGATGTTCATTGAGTGCTTTCTCTGTTTTAGATACTGTTCCAGACACTGGGTTTACAGAAGTGAACAAAAACAAACATTCCTGCCCATAATGGGCTTTCTTGCTAGTGGGAAGAAACAGATGCAAATAATAATAATAATAATAATAACTAGATAAAACATATAGGATGGTAGATGGGATTCATGCTGTGGAGAGTGGCAGTTTTAAATTGAGTCCCGTGGGGTGACTTCCCTGAGATGGTTCCATCTCGGTAAGAACCTACGTAAAATGACATAATGAGCCACTTGGGTATCTGGGAGGATCTGCGTTTCAGACAGAAGAACAGGAAGTGCAAATTCCCTGAGGAGGTAGCAGGAACATCAAGGAGGCTGGAACAGTTGGAGTGGAAAGAATAAGGGAGAGGGGGTAGGAAGTGAGGTGAGAGAGGTTACCAGAGCACTAGAACTTGTAGGACTCTAAAGCCCACTGTAAGAATTTGGCCTTTACTTGAGTGAAATGAGAAGCCTTTGGGGAGAAAATTGACATAAATGATCGCTCTGGCTTCTGTCTTTGAGAAAAGATTATAAAGGAGTGTTGTGGTTTCAAAATATGTGCCCACAAATGCTTTAATGTTCCTCTTTTCAAAGAGTAGAGCCTAATATCCTCCCCCTGAATGGGACTGCATTTAGTGACTCACTTCTCACAAGCACAAGTGGTGGAAGTGATGATGTGTGACTTTGGAGATTAAATGGAAGATGGAGTGTAGCCTCTTTCTCTCTCTTAATTCACTTGCTCTGGGGGAAGCCAGTTGCCATGCCATGAGGATACTCAAGTAACCTATGGAGAACCCATGTGGAAAGAACCAGAGTCCTCCTACCAGGAGCCAGAGAGGAACTGAGGTCCTGTGGAAACAGCCATGTCAAGGAGCCATCTTGGAAGATCCTCCAGTCAAGCCTTCAGATGACATCTTGATGCTAACCTCACGAGGAGCCCTGAGCCAGGACCACCCAGCTAAACCACTCCGGATTCCTGACTCACACAGACAGAGAGATAATAAATGCTTATTTTAAGCTGCTCATTTTTTGGATAATCTCCATGCAGATAACAAGCACAGGAAGCCAAGGCAGAAGTTGAGAGACCAGTTAAGGGGCAATTTCAGCAATCCACGTGAGACGGTGGCTTGGAAGTGGTGAAAATTCATCCAATTTGTGGTTATATTGGATGTGGGGAGGATGACAAAGAAGAACCAGGCTTTGAGCCTAAACGATGGCAAGATCAACTAACTCTTACCTGAGCTCTAAAAATTGTTCAATGCATCCAGTTGTTCCTTCTTTAGAATATTTCTTCTTGGCTTCCATGACACCACAGGGAGTCTAGTTTCCCTTCTAGATCACTGACTAACCCTTTTTGTTATCTTTCACTGATGTGTTCTCTGCTTGAGCCCTTAATGTTGGAGTCCCCCAGGGCTTGGTTTTGAACTTCATTTTCTTTTCACTTTATAGTCTCTTCCTAGGAATCTTCATCCACTGTTAAGACTTTAAATACCATATTATGGCCAATGATTTCCACTCTTCCAGGTATGCTCTTGAACCCCAGACTCAACAACCGCATTGCTTACTTGTCGTCTTCATGTCTATATCTAATGAGTTCTGGACTTAAACATGACCAAAACAATGTTCTTGGTTTCCTGCTACAGGAAACCACTCCTCCCACTCTTACTACAGTCATCTCCATCTCAATAAGTAGGACCTCTGTCACGCCAGTTCAAGCTAATTATATAACGACCCTTCGTGTTTTCTCTCTTTCCTTCATTCTCACCTTCAGCCCGCTGGGAGGTCGGAATGACCCTATATCTAAAGCCTATTTCAGACATGCATGCTTCCTTCTATTGCTGCAGATACAACTCTACTGGAAGGTACCATCATCTTTCCCTTAGACTTGCCCTCTCACCCTCCCATGGTAGCCAGTGTGACATTCCAAGAACACAAATCAGATTGAGGAGCTCCTGTTCTTAAAACCCTTCAGTGGGTTTCCACTGCACTCAAAATCAAATTCAGACCTGTCATGGCTAACAAGTTTCTACATGAAGTTGGCCCTGTCAGTCTGTGACTTCATCTGATATTACTTTCCTCCTTTATTTCTCTCCAGGCACCCTGACCTTCTCTCTGTTTCTTGATGATGCAAAATTCATTCCTGGATTAAGACATTTGCATTTGTCGTTCCCTCTGCCTGGAATACTCTTTTTCAGACATCTGCATGGCTATAACCTTCTTGTCATCTTGGTATCATACCAATGTCACTCTCTTGGAGAGCCCTTCCCTGAGATTTAAATCTAAGTCGTCTCCTTCAAGTCACTTCTTGTCATTTCATCCCTTTTGATTCTCTTTATAGATCTTACCTGTATGAAAGTATCTCATCTATTTATTTGCTTACTTCCATAGTTTCAGTTTTCTCTTCTCTGGATATGTTGATCCTGACCTTAATCCTAACCCTTATCTCTCTTGTTCATTACCGTATGTATCCTTAGACCCAGTCGCGATGCCTGGCACATTACAGGTATTTGGCAGATAACCGTTGAATGAATGATGAATACATGGGCTGACAGAGAAGCCCAGTCTTTTCCATCTTCGTCTGAACTCGAGGTAGTGCAGGTAAAGAGGAATGCCTCTCAGCTTCACCAAGCCCTCTCCTGGCTCATGACCTTTGCATTTTCTGACATCACACAATTGATCTCCTCCTTCTCTCAAGTGTCTGCTCACCTTACTGGAAATCCCTGCTGGGTTACCTGGGTGGCTCAGTCAGTTAAGTGTCTGCTTTCAGGTCAGGTCATGATCCCAGAGTCCTGGGATCAAGCCCCTGCATCAGGCTCCCTGCTCAGCAGGGAAGTCCACCTCTCCCTCTCCATTCTGCCTCTCTTCCCCACTCATGTTCTCTCAAATAAATAAATAAATAAAACATTAAATAAATAAATAAATAAAATCTTTTTTAAAAGATTGCTGACCAATTGTGATCACATAAATCACCCTCTCATTTATCTCTTGGGATTTAAGGGACTATTTCAACACTATTTTCTCCTATGCCCCAAATATCAGAATGTATTTTACTAAGTTGATGAAACTAATGACTATGTAGCTTCTCTTAGCTGGATGCTGAAGCCAGTTGCTTGAATCATTTACCACTGCTTCACGAGCCACCCCAATAAATTGCTTAAACCAGCAATTTATTTTCTCATGATTCTACAATCCTGGGTGGGGCCCTGCTGGGCAGGCTGATCTACTTGGCTGGCAGTGGGTAGGACTAGAGGCTGGGAGGCAGCTGTAGGTATCCACCTGAACCGCTTAGTCCTGCTCCACAACCCCTCAACCTGCTTTAGGTTTTCTGAGGCATGGTGGCTGGGTTAGAAGACATAACTGAGTCTGTGAACGCAGAAGCTGCTGAGTACTTGGGACTCAGCCTTGGCAGTTATACCTTGTCACCTGTGCTGTATTTTGTTAAAAAGTCAGTCACAGGGCCACACCAGAATCAGGGGGGAGTGGAGGGGTAGGGGGAGGGGAGGAATAGTCTCCACATCTCAATGGAAGATTGGGAAAGAACTTGTGGTCATCTTTAATCCATCATCTTCAATCAATTCAGAAAGGCAATCATTTTGACTCCAACTCTTGTTGATGAAAATATTTCTAAAAATATATTAGTCCTACAAGTACATTAGAATGGACCTGGTGTCCTCAATGATTAAAGGTCTTTTGGAAACCCAAGGTTTCTGTTCTGCATTTCGATTATTATTTCCAAGTTTGGGTTCTCGGTCACAAGCGAACTGGTTTTGTTATCTTGGGACAATCACAGAGGATTTTTACACTCATGTTCCTATCCATGAAGTGAAGGGATGGAGTTACATGACTTCTATTTTCATTTCCAGTTCTAAGATGCTGTGATTTTATTGTTTTATGTAGAAAGTACAGGAGATTGGGCTACATCTATAATAAATTCAAGACATACCCTCCATGCATAAATTTCTTGTATAAACTTTTGCTTGTTTCTGTTTTCTCTCATAGAGTGGAAATATAGAGCATTTTTGTTAGATGGTTGAGGGTGGATAATTTTTCTTTTTCTAGATAAACGAAGGGAAGAAGTTTATTGCTAGTTGAACCACTCTGAGGAAGGGTAATTAATTGTTAAGTTCGGCTAATCAAGTTACGATAGAGACAGCTAGCAGTTCTCCAAAATCCATTTTCTCATCTTCCTGTACACATAGCAGAGCACATTTCCAGCCCTTCCAGCATGTGGGCATAACCATGGGACTGTGCTTTAACCAATGAAGTGGGAGTCGAAGTACTGTATGTCCTTTTCCCTGGTCAGTAGTCTGGAATGGAGACAACCACTGAGAGTAACCTTGAAAGTCCCTGACTTTTTTTTTTTTTTTTTTTTTAAGATTTATTCATTTATTTGAGAGAAAGTGAGAGAGAGAGAGAGAGTGAGTGAGCAGGGGGAGGTGCAGAGGAAGAGGAGAGAGAATCTCAAGCAGACTCTCTGCGGAGTGTGAAGCCTGGCACGCAGTCTCCATCCCACCACCATGAGATCATGACCTGAACTGAAATCAAGACTCAGAGGCTTAACTGACTGAACCACTCAGAAAGTCCCTTCTTGAAGATGGCGGAGTCTCCATCAGTGTGTGACTCTGGTCACCTAGTGGGGAAGGGCTGACCTGTTCCCCCACTTATTTCTGTAATAAATGAGCTTCCTTGCGCCTGAGTCTTTATCATTGTGCCCATTTGTTTGTCACAGCCATTGGTCTATAATACATATATTTTACTTTGTTTTTCAAGGTGCTTCAAGGTATTTTACTACTACTCTATTGGCTACAAAAAAAGAACTAAATGCTTTTCTGTTGTGATACCTTCAAGATAAGATGATAGTCATAGTGTCCTATGTGTCTCCTGAAGCCAAGTCTCAGACTTAATTATATAGTAATTATGTTACCATGTAATTGAGATAACACCCCCCCAAATTTTTTAAAAATTATTTCTAAAATGGGTTATATATTCTCTCTCTCTCTCTTTTTTTTCCTCAGTGCTCTACGGAACACATTCAACATCATTATTATAATTGCATTCTGTGGTACTACATCAAGGGGCAAGGAGGTGTGGAGAACTGTTTACTCCCTACAAAATGGCATCAGAATGCTATGCATTTCGAATTCTTGTGTCCACACTTTGATAGTCTTTCTAGTTCCTTCATGTCCGTTGGGTTGTTATCCTTGCAACAGAATCCTCTGTTACCTTGCACTGGCTCCTCACAGCTAAGAAAACTGGAAAATCTTATTTTATTGAATAGGGTTTCCAATAAGAGTGTCCAAGAGCGAGGGCGCATGGCTGTTGGGACCTTGGCTGGGTGATGTGGGTGTGGCTGCTTAGGAACCTTCTTTCATTTCCTGAGCTGTAAGTACTTAGCGGAGGTCGATGGATATTTGATTTCTGTACCTGAGCCAAAATCTGGCCTGATGTTTGTTTTATTACTTTGCCTTCATCCTTTTGTAGAATGTTCACACTTTGCAGAAAGGGAACTAAAGAGATGAATTGCGAGAAATTCTGTCAGACATGGGACACTCTATAAAAACAGTAGATTTCAGAGAAATTTAAAGACATGTGATCGTGGGGGTGGGGGCACCTGGGTGGCTCAGTGGGTTAAGCCTCTGCCTTCGGCTCAGGTCATGATCTCGGGGTCCTGGGATTGAGCCCCGTATTGGGCTCTCTGCTCAGCAGGGCGTCTGCTTCCCCTGCCTTCTGCCTGCCTCTCTGCCTAGTTGTGATCTCTGCCTGTCAAATAAATAAATAAAATCTTTTAAAAAAATTAAAAAAAAGAAATGTGATTGTGAAGAAAAAGTCAGAGTTCTAGTGCTTCATAAAAGCTGCTATCCAGGCAGCTGGACTGGGGAAGGCGTTCTATAAGGGGAGACCCTGAGGCCTGAATGAAAGGATTCCAGGAGGTGAGTCTCCTGTGACTCTGAGGAGAGTGGTTTTGCCTCAGAATTTTCAGTGGGCCTGGAGTCCAGACAGATGCGATTTTGCCTTCTTCTAGGGAATTGTGATGAATAACTGTGGCATTGACTTAGGGGAGACACAAGTAGTTAAACTACAAAGTGGAACTATAGTTGACTCTAAAAACCTAATTTATGGATTAACGGGTGCCCAGTCAAAATGACTAATAATTCTGGAACTGTAATTACCCACCTGTAGGCTTTATTTTTGTCCTCCAACTTTCTATTTTTTTCTGCATTGTACAAATATTTAATAATGAGCATGCATTCCTTTTATAATAAAAATTCCGATTAACTTAATTAGAAAAAAATTACTCACCAGGTGATGGGAGGTTTCTCATTAATTTATCATCAGGCATCATAATCTGGCTTCATAATCTCTGCCTACCAAGGACGAGTTATTTTTGTGCTCTCTATGGCTGACCCTGGGCAGAGTGGTGCAGGGGGTGTGGTAGCGTGAGGAGAGGATGGAGGGGTAAAGGGAAAGTTCGTTTCCCAGAGCACTGCCCATGGGGGAGAGACTCACTGCGCTTCCTTCTGAGTGGGAGCCGCACGTTAGCAAGTGGCTTGCAGTGATTTTGAGGGGGAAGGGGAAGGAAGGAAGCAGGGGTTCCATTGGGGGGTGAAGGGAAGCTCTCAGCGTGTCTGGTTTTGTCACATTCACGCACCATCATTGATGGGCTTACATCTGGAAATCTGGGTTTGGTCCAAACTGGAGGCTCGGAGAAAAGTCTAAAACTCTCTAGACAGTATGGTTCCCACAAGGCCACCCAGGGCCATGTTCTATCTTCTGCTGATGGGCTGGTTGGATAAGCTTGTTGGGTTCATCTGTTTGGGCACTGCCTGAAAGGTTACAACACCAGTAGCCTTTGTCTGGGTTAGACCCGTTTCTGGTGTTTGAGGTGCTGTGTGGAGACTTGGGAACACCTGAAGTGATTGACTCAAGGCCAATGACATCATTCATTTTGCTTTGCACTTTTCATCCGAGAGAAAGATGCGGTCCTTGCTCACTGAGTCTCGTAAGGAAAGTGTCTTCCGTTTCTCTGAGGCATGGTGCAATTCACTCGTTGCACGTGGGGGAGAGTGGAATTTAGTCACTGTTTGTACTGAGGTTCAGAGATGGGCAGATGAGAATTCCAGAGACCACACAAAAGGAGAATACATCATCACAAAGAGAAAAATGTATCTGGAATTCGAAAGCCTGGTTAAACTCTGAAAGAAGCCCTCACGCAGGAGAAAGAGGGAACGCTTAACAACTTCACATGGTCATTCCAGGAGCAATTAACCAACCTCACATTGTGCTTGTAATTGTAGCCTTTTCCTGTTTCTGACTCTGGGGTTTAAAGGCAAAATAGGTCCTTTGTGACGCTCTCAGAAGAACCATTTCCACATTTTGATTTGGCGAAGAACAGCTCAGCTTTCAAGGGCCCTTCTGGCTTTTTTATTCCACAGAAAATAGGCAAGCAAAACTGGAAGGGCTGAATTGTGATCATCACTAGGGCATTTCTTGCCTCGCTCTTCTCAGATGGCTGTTTTTGCTACAAACCAAGTCCACATTCTGCTGCTGAAAGGTCATTGTCTAACTGGGACATCTGCTTGCTGCGCAGAGTTTCAGAACCAGATCCCCTCTGACAAGGATCATTGGGCTCTGCAGTCCTCCTCATCTGGAATGTGGTTCTCTCCCCCAGAGAAGTGTCCCCAAGCCCCATCGTGGGGGAGGGGAGGTTGTGAACAAGGTCATCAACCCCTAAGAAGGCACCCTGACCTCCCCAGGACTGAACTTTCAACCCCTTAAGCTGACAGTTAGTGGTGGATGCACAAATTTTGTTTGTGACTAATTGCAGCTTGTAAATGGAGCATTGTGGCCCCGGAGAAGAGCCAGCAGTCTGTCCCTCTCCCCAGGGTCACCCAAGTGGAATCTGGACACAAGAAAGCCTGTCCCCTAATGGGCCTCCTCCCCAGCCCTTCCAACCTCTTGGGCGCTGGGCTTGCTTCCTTCATCAAGTCGAGAGCTAGAGGGCACAGCGGGAGACTCCCGTGGGACTCCTCTCCAAATGCCAAGCTATTCATAGCAACTTGTGTCTCCCTCAGGAATTCCCACAGACCAACTTGCCAGAGCTGACTATTGTCTCCCCACCCAGCGGTCAGGGCCTTTTACAGACCTAAGGACACACACGCCGTGTCAAGGCACGAAACACCTTGCAAACCATCCACTGGGTGTTCACCCAGGAAACTCCTGGAAGTTGAGAGGACGAAAAGCAGACACAGGTAGAGAGGGCGGATACGATTTTCCAGCAGACTGCTTATTTTTCATTTCGCAAAGCAGATACACTTTGTCAATGACGAGTAAGCCAGAGAGGGGCTTAGAATGGGAAGCTACGTTTCCATGTTTCCATACATTGGAGGCGAGATCAGGGCTGCGCCCTGCCTCCATGAGAACAAGGCTGGTTGCGGGGCGAATCGCAGACCTCGGGGCTGCTGGAAGACAAAAGGGGTAGCCAGCGGTGACTCCCTTTGTTTTCCCCAATAGTCTCTTTGGACTGAGGTGGTGGCTAATATCATCCTGTATCCTTTGACCATGAAAAGAACATAAGGAACTCTGAAAGTGTAGAGTGAGCTTCCCAGGCAAGCATCATATTGTTCTCAGTTAATCAAATTTGTCAAATTGTTCCCAGTGCCTTAGAGCTAAAGGGTGGTACTTAGGACCACGGTAAACAAATCCCCAACCATCTGCTCTGACAGCTGTTGGACCTTGAGCAAGAACTTGTACCCGTGGAGTCTTTTGAGAGCCCCTAGGCACGGGGAGGACTCCAACGGTTCAATCAAGTGGCCAAAGGTTAAAACCACTCTTAACGCTGGGAGAGCGACACCCAGCTAGAGGGGCTCCGAGGAATGAGCTACGCGAAAAAAATTTCCTTTTGCCCGTAGCTTCCGAACACCCCACTTTCTGCGTCTGCTGCATATTTCCTCAATACCTTCAGCCCAGCCTTAAAAAATCAATGCAGTTAGTGAACCGCTTAGTCGAAACTGAACACATCTATTGATGCTGAAATAAGAGCTAGGCACTTCCAGCTAATTTAAAGAAATCTGCTTGGATGATCTGTTCGATCCTGTGCCTTTCCAGTGTGAGGGCTCTGAGGATTAGCTTGCAGTGACAATACATTATTTCTATGCAAATCATTTGCTTCTAACAAGTTAGTTTCTGGGTGCCAATTTTATCAGGCCAGGTAGGTTTCATTAATAATGTTGGAATAGGGTGACTGACTATCCCAGGGATCCTGAGACTGACCCAGCCTAAAACCAAAAATCTGCATCCTGGGAAGCTGCTCATTCCCAGAGGAAATGTGACACTCTGCTACTAGGCTTTGCCTGCCAACAGGTCAGATTGTCCCAGTGAGTCTGGAAAGTGCAGCAACGTCACAACGTCACAATGTCACAATGTCATCGACTCAGAATTCCTGCGTTTCAAGTCCTAGTAGGGCACATACCACCAAGAGGGGACTTCTGAAAGTGGCTAGGGGCCTCTCTGCTGGAGGTCTAATTATTTTATAATTATCCAAGAGTAAAGGGACCCTTTGTGACACTGGGTGGGCGGGGGTTGCTCAACACCCAAGTAGTCCACACTGAGTCCCCACATGTGGGAATTTATTTTTTTTAAAGATTTTATTTATTAATTTATTTGTGAGAGAGAGCAGGAGTAGGAGGCCAGGCAGAGGCAGAGGGAGAAGCAGACTCCCCGCTGAGCAGGGAGCCCTATGTGGGACTCAATTGGAGGACCTCCCCACCTGCCTGCCCAGGGATCATAACCAGAGCAAAGGCAGATGCTTAACTGACTGAGCCACTTAGGCGCCCCTACACGTGGGCATTTAATATTGAGGTTTTTTTTTTTTTTTTAATCTTTAAAAGATTTTGTTTATTTATTTGAGAGAGAGACAGAGAGAGAGAATTAGAGGGGAGAGGTCAGAGGAGAAGCAGACTCCCCGCTGAGCAGGGAGCCTAATTCAGGACTCCATCCGGGGACTCTAGGATCATGACCTAAGCCGAAGGCAGTTGCTTAACCAACTGAGCCACCCAGGTGCCCTTATATTGAGTATTTTAATCTTTCTTCCGTGTCCTCAATTTCTGATAAGGAAGAAAAAGCCCACAAGACAGATTTTTATAAATGTTTTCTTGGGACATTTTGTATTTCTATTTGGGAACTTGGGGAATGTGTGAGAAAGAGAGAAGATAGGAACAAATATTTCATTTGTGTAAACCTCTCTTTTCCTTTCCTGCCTTCTTAGGAGAGCAAAGTCTTTTTGTGGGTTACTGTTTATCCAGATCTAAACTTATACTCGAATTTATTTATTCTGCCCAATTTAACCAAAATCAGTGCTTTTTATTTTTTTTAAATTTTTTTTAAAGATTTTATTTATTTATTTGACAGACAGAGATCACAAGTAGGCAGAGAGGCAGGCAGAGAGAGAGAGAGAGAGAGGGAAGCAGGCTCCCTGCGGAGCAGAGAGCCCGATGTGGGGCTTGATCCCAGGACCCTGAGATCATGACCCAAGCCGAAGGCAGCAGCCCAACCCACTGAGCCACCCAGGCGCCCCAAATCAGTGCTTTTTAAACTCGAATTTTTCAATGGCTCTTGCTAAACCGGAGATTCTGACTCAGTAGGTCTGGGGCGAGGCCTGAGAGTCTGGCTTTGCAAATGAGGTCTGTGGTCTAAGGGCCACTCGTGTGGTAAGCAAGTCCCAGGGCACCAGACCTAAGTTCCCTCTGCCCTTAGGAAATTTTTAAAAAGGGGAAAAGATTTTAAAAGGAGGAGAAGGAGAAAATTGTGCTTTTTTCCTTCAAAGATAATGCCCACTGAAACAGAGAGTACGGTGTGCTTTAGCATACAACACAAATGCAATTAGAATTGAACCAAAACATCAGTGTACCTAGGAAAGAAAGACAGTCGGGAGGAAGTGGAGGGCAGTTAGGAGACTGGTAGCAATCGCAGTGTCTGTGGCCAGAGGGGAGCCACTCTTCTTCCAAGCACTCGCACCTGCCTTTTCTTCCACTGCCCTCTCTCCCGGACATTAGCAACCAGGCATTTCCTCCTCAATTAGCAGCCAGGCATTTCCTTCCCAAAGTGTATCCAATGCTTTTGGCGCAAGACAGGGAGAGGTTTCATTCTCTTTCTGTCAGTTGTAAGAACCCTGCAAAAAGACCCATTAAAGATGAAAAATGAAACATGCTCTGAAAAACGTACCAATCTTTTCCTGTTGCTTATAGTTCATTGTGTTTCCGAGGACACAAAAACAGATAATGAAATGCATAAGTAAGTCGAGGAGGAAATATCATTAAGTCAAATGCCTGACAGAAAATGGATGCTAGTAAATCACAGGCAGTTCTGATATTGTTTTACAATAAAAATTGTTAATGCAATTCGATGAGCTGCTCTTGCTCACAGCCCTGGTTAATGAGATGACACATTTAGGGGCAGAAAAGGAATTCTGGGATTAAATGTTTTAATTATTTAAGAACAAAATAGATGGGCCTTGGAAACGGATGAGATGTTCTTCCCCAAATTGCATCACTCGTGACCTTGGGAGACTTTACATCTTTTTCCCTGAAGAGGAGCATCAAATGCAGAAGATTAAATGGTCACGAAGCACTGAAGGAACAAATGGAAATCCTCCAATGCATGTTGATGTTCTGGGGGAATGTGTAGTCAGGTCTCTATCCGGCGTGACTTTTACTTACTGCCCTTTCGGGAGCTTTAGGCTAAAGTAGAAAACCTTTTTCTCTTAGAGGTCCATCAGAGCATCAGAGCATCAGAGCAAACATGGCCCAAATCATTCTCCCGGCTGGTTTGCATTTTCGCGGAGGAGGATTATGTAATTGAACAAAGATAATTCGGTGTTTGCCCCTTACCTGGGAGACCGGCTCTAATCAACTGCCTCCCCTATTCTTGTGTTGCACATAAATGTTCTCTTTGATCTGAGGTGCTCAGATGCCCTTTTAGACCGTGAGATCCTGGCGAGCGGAGCCGTTCCCATGCTCATCACCCACACAGGGCTTTCTCAGCCCAGCGCACGCCAGTCCAGTTCTGCCGGAGATCACGAGCGCTGCGTTCCTGTCTCCACATGGATGAAAATCTCATACGTTGTGAGCTTGAGCTCCTCTCCTTTTCCTTAATATGGGTGTGTGGGGCTGCTGGAGGGAAGGACTGAGGAGGGACAATGCAAAAGGACCAGTTTTATTCTTGTGCTTCTGCCGCCTTCACGATCAGGTTCACGGCCTCGGTTCAGAACCGTGGACACACCTCTAGAGCGTGGTCACATCTCATGGGGTCTCCAGAGACAGCACTTTGTCACTGCTGGCCAGCGTGGCTCACGGACAACGAGATGGTTTAGTGTCCCTCCTGGCTTCCTTTTCTTTAATTTGCTCGGTCATTTGCACAGATGGACACACTCACTCCATTTATATACCGTATGTGCACGTCACCCTGTGACTTCCTCCCTACTTTTTCCTGTTCTCCTCTACTGATCTGCGTATTTCCCACGACTGCCTCATGACATCCCACTCTGGACTCTCCATTCCTGAGGACACAGGCTCCTTCTGTCACTCAGTCGATGAACAAATCCTCTCTGAGCGCCTTCTGTGTGGCAGGCACTGTTGCACCTGCTGGGGTTCAACATTGAACAACAGGAAGTTCTCGGCTTCTTTCATTCTAGTGGAGGCTTGGAGAGAATGTGGACAAACAAGCAAATAGAGAACACTCTATCCAATGGCCGTAGAGAGAAGGATGCACAAAGGGAGGAAGATGGGGGGACTGTGGGCTGTTGTGGGTGTTGCTTTTTTATATGGAGAAGTCAGAGAAGCCCTCGCCTGGGGTTCGGGCTGGATTTCACACAACTGCAGAGGTTGTCTTCCATCCCCACTGCCTCCCGTCCCTGTTGCTGTATATCCACGTAGCTGTAAACGTTTCCTAGAAGATGGAATCAGAGTGTTTGAGGACCTATGGTGTGATTTGATAAGGGTGACATTTTAGCAGAGACCTGGGGGAAGTGCGGCAGTGGGTCACACACCTAGCTGAGGGAAGGGTATTTCCGGCAGATGGAAGAGCAAAGGCGAAGCCCTGAAGCAGGAGCAATTCTGGGGGTGTTGGAGGAACAAGGCCAGTGGTGGGAACGGAATGTGTGAGGGTCAGATGGTAGGAGATGAAGTCGGGGTGGAGGAGGCCAGGTCATAGAGGGTCCTGAGGACCATGGTAAGGGCGTGTCTTGCATTTTAATGGAAACAGAAAATAGGTAGAGACTTTTGAACCAAGGAGTGACATGATTTGATTTTGTACATGTAAATTTGATTTGTGTATTATAATACACATGTATATACGATATAATGTTTAGTATAATATATAATATAATGTATTATATTATGCATTATCATATAATATATTCTATTATATTTGTATATTTTATTTGATTTATCTATTTGTATATTTCACGCTGACTGAATTGTGGATAACTAATGAAAGGGACAAGAGTACAAGGAGATACTGATGAGGTCATAGCAATCCTCCAGGTGAGAGAAGCTGACTGCTTGGCCCAAGGTGGTAATGAGCAGAAGTGGTAGGAACTATTAATTCTGGATATGTTTGAAAGAAGCCTTGTTTTGTTTTAAGATTTCACTTATTTATTTTAGAGAGAGAGAAATACACACACGAGTAGGGCAAGGGGCAGAGGGAGAGGGAGAATCCCAAGCAGACTCCATGCTGAGCACAGGGCCAGACACAGGGCTCCATCTCAAGACCCTGAGATCATGACCTGAGCCACGACTTGAGCCAACGTTGAGTCAGAAGGCCCAACTGATGGAGCCAGCCAGGTGCCTCCCAAGAGAAGCAAAAAGTACATGATTCCTAGGATTTTCTGACTTCATGTGCGCTATGATGAGGGTCCCCATTTTGCATGCCAGGTCTATTTTACCACTGAATATCCTAGAAAGGGAATGGCAGAACCTCAGAGTTTGAAAGGTTCTTAGAGGCAGGACATCTCGTGGAAGAGAAGTGAGGACAGAGTCTCCAAGTTTGGCTTGGTCTTCAAGCTTGGTCTTTAAGTTTGTGTGGTCTTGGCTTGGTCTTCAAGCTTGTGTGGTCTTGAGTTTTGATAGGGGTAGATAAGGATGATATTGATGCCTCACAGTAAACACTGGCCCGGGATTATGTGGTCCCACACTAGTCCTTTGAAGGAGGACTCCAATCTCAGGGAGTTTTCTTTTGGGGCTGTCTATTCCAACCGCTCACATGTGCAGAGATTCCCTGCCTAGCATCCTGGAGTGTGTAAACCTAGCCTTGACAACACTTCCAGTAGCAGAGTGAGCATTATTTTAAATATTTACCGTGTTGTTGGATCGCTTTAAGCTTCTGGAAGGTTTTTCTTCTACAGGACTGAAATTCTTTTTTCTTTTACTCTCCCCTCTGGAGCTATGCTGGCTGGGAGAGGCAATACTGCTGTCTTGGTTAGAAGCATAGGCTCTGGAGCCAGATGGTCTAGATCAGAATCCATGTTCTTTGTGAGCTTGACCTTGAGTAATCTACTTAAGTCTTCTGTGCCTCAGTTTCCTCATAAACAAGGTAGCATGTCTTAAGCACTCAGAGAGGACATAATACAGAATAAGTGCTCCCAAAGAGTAACCATTAACGATTCATCTCGTATTTTGCTATCACTGTGAGAAACTGTCCCATATTTGAACACAGATCTCATGAGGCTGTGTTTTTCACACTATTATTGTTAATGGTCACTAAGTTTTGTGGTCCCACATAATCCCGGGCAGCAACTTTCGAAGAAATCTTACATAAGCAAAATACCTGATGTTTGCCTTGGAGCAGCAAGGAAAGTAGAACTGTTCTTTGCTTGGTTTGGGCTCAAGCAGCAAGAAACCTGTCATTGGTTCTCTGGAATTTAGAGATTGAGTCCCAAAACCCATTCACTTGGTAAGCAATAAATATTTCAGGATGTGCCAAAGGACCATGGTGAAAAGTCCAGGTTTTAGAGGCTGGTTTTCAGCATGTGAATCTGGCCCTGGCACTTAGTATTCTATAATTATGGACAATTTATTTAATGATAATGATACTTTTCCTGAGGTTTGCTGTGGAGTTTAAATGAGAAAATTATACAAAGTGCTTAGCACAACAGAGCAAATCAAGAAACACAGCGATAATTTCTTTCAAGATTTTATTTATTTATTTGACAGAAAGATAGAGAGAGCCAGACAGCACAAGTTGGGTGGGGTGGGAGGGTGGCAGAGGGAGAAGTAGATGCAAGACTCCATCCCAGGACCCTGAGATCATTACCTGAGCGTAAGGCAGATGCTTAACCAACTGAGCCACCCAGGTGTCCCAGCAATAATGTTAAGTTATGGAAATGCATTTCTAAAGGAAGTCAATTCTTAATAATGACCTTGTTTGAAAGTAACCCAAACCACATCCTCTGGGCTTCTGAATGCATCCTAAGCAGACAGGAAGAAAGGAAAATCAAAACTTGCTGCACCTACCTTCCTGCCAAGTGCAGGATCCCAATGCTGAAGGAGGCTGACTGTTGGAACCACTCAGAGCTGATCTTACCATCATAAGAAACGCAGGAGCTTCTGAAGTTGGCTTACTTGATACCCACCCATCAACTGAAAATTTAAAAATTTGCTTGAACTGGTTCTTAGGTAGTAGTAGGTAGGTTGTTTTTTTGTTTGTTTGTTTTGTTTTTGACAGACAGAGATCACAAGTAGGCAGAGAGGCAGGCAGAGAGAGAAGGGAAAACAGGCTCCCCACCCAGCAGAGAGCCCAATGGTGGGCTCGATCCCAGGACCCTGGGATCATGACCTGAGCTGAAGGCAGAGGCCTTAACCCACAGAGCCATCCAGGAGCTCCAGTAGGTAGGTTTCTAAAGAACATTTCCCCCCTGAAAACAAAATAATACATTCTTAATATAGAAACATGGGAAAGCATGGAATAACACAAAGAAGCAAATCATGTACATTTTGACTACCCAGACATTGCCCCTTGTGAGGTTTGCCGCACAACATACTAGGTGAGTAAGCAGCACGAGGCAGGGCTACGTCTGCCTGGTCTATTTCCAAGACCCTAGCAGGGAACACAGTGCGTGGTACAGAGGCGTGCTCAGTACAGAGTCTTGTGGGTGAGTGACCTATCATCATGAATGTTAATGCATTCTTGTCCCCATGGGGGATTATAATTTCCAGGTAGATTTTTTTTTTAATTTTTTTTTTTTATTTGAGAGAGAGAAAAAGAGAGAGCACAAGCGAGGGTGAGGAGGGTCATAGGGAGAAGGAGAAGCAGACTCCCCACGGAGTAGGGAGCCCAACGCGGGGCTCGATCCCAGGACCCTGAGATTATGACCTGAGCCAAAGGCAGAAGCTTAACAGAATGAGCCACCCAGATGCCCTGCCATGTCGATTTTTTTCGTGGTTGTTTTACTTAATTGAATCCTCTACAATACTGAATTTGAAACAAGTAGTGAATATAAGTAGATCCTGAATGTGTCAAGAATCACAGGCTCCTGTTTTGCCCATGCGATGGTCCACAGTCCAAGAAGTGCTCATGCGAATGGATTCAGAAGGCTGACCAGGCTGATCCCAAGGGAGCGGCCCCTGCCCTGGTTTCTCATTTCCAGGCTCCAAGGGTCGGTGGTCCCATAGCTTGGTCCCACCAGAAATCTCTTTTCCTGAGATTTTTTTATTTTACCTTCAATTGTTTTTACACTACATTTTAGAGAATTTAATCTCCCATTCCAATTCAACTTTCCTTCTAATTATAACAGGTACCACACATTATAGGCTTAAAATAGGCACAGTGCAGTGCTAAGCCTCAAACAGGTATTACCTCATTGAATCTTCATAACAACTTTGTGTGGACTATGACTATTCTTATTTTTGGATGAAAAAAAATACAGGATTAGGGAGGTGAAATGATGGGCCCAAAGTCGCACAGCTTCTAAGTGGCAGATTCTAGTCTACATCTGCCTGAGTCCCAATTCCATGCTTCCACCATCTTGATAAGCTGTTATCCAAGTTTGGGTAATTTTGCATATTGTTTTCTATATTTAGCTTCAGATTATAAGCATTCACCCAAAGTGTTCTGTTACCTTCAGAATTATCATTTGAAATGTTTAAATAATATTCTCAGTGGGTGTACCATAATTCACCCCCTTCTTGCCCCTTCCTGTTGAATTTACAGGTTGTACAGAGTATCAGAGCAGAGATGCTCAAAATTTGAAATTCAGAGTCAGAAAGAGTGTCCTGTTGTGGGGTCCCAGGAGTGAGAGGGGGGAATGAGAAGTACCTGCTAGGATAAAAGGACCAGATGAAAGCTGGATGCTGGAGACTTGCAACTTGCTAGGACCCAACATTTGGGTCCCAAGAAGTAATAGGAAAAATTAGCAAGAGAGGTACAGAAGAAGGAAAGGGAAGGTTCTAGATTTACATTTTCTTATATCTGGGCTTTGCCTGTCCAGACACTTCACTAGGAGGAACTGTCCTTATTATCCAAAAGACCTGACATATCACAGGGGTTTGACCATCAGAGGTTGGGCGTAGGTGGGAAATATTCTCAAACTCTGATGTTCTGCTATGATCTCTCCCTCTCTCCTGTGAAGAATCTGGAGGATGACTCATGCAGGGTAAAAAAGAGACTCCTTGAGGCATCTGGGTGGCTCTGTCAGTTGAGTATTTGCCTTTGGCTTGGGTCATGATCCTCGGGTCCTGGATGGAATCCCACCTTAGGCTTCCTGCTCAGCCAGGAGCCTGCTTTTCCTTCTCCCTCTGCCTGCTGCTCCCCCAATTTGTGCTTTCTCTCTTTGTCAAATAAAAAAAGAAAATATAAAAAAAAAAAAAAGAGTATCCTTTTCCTGTCTCCCTTCCTCCCCCTCCTGAGACTGGGTCTTTTCTGCTCTGAGAACCCTTGGCCCTGTCAGTGATTATAAGAGGCTGTGCAGACTGCTGCTTCAGACACTGCCCAGGGGCAGAGCACTGGCCTCCCAGTCCCAACCCTGCCTCATAAACAATGAAGACCCTTCAGCTTCTCTACCCCACCCCCGGCAGTCTGGGGCCACCCCTGGTGGGGCAGGGGTGGGTGACCAAGTGAACCCCAGTGCAGGAGGGCATAAGCGGGGGAGGTAGAAGGGCACCGTTAAAATCAGAGTTTTTTTGAACTCTGGGTTAAATTCAGCCCTGCCATTCAGCTGTGTAACTTTGATTTGTGTTACTTCGCTAGGCAGAACCTCAATTTTCCTGTCTTATAAAATGGTGATAGTAATCCCTAATTTATGGACTTGCTGAAAGAACTGAATAAAATCGAATGATGGTGTTTGCCAATCCGTATGTATTTCCTGATATTGATATGGCCAGCCTTAGTATCCGGAGGAAATACTTTTTTCTCTCCTGTTTTAAAAACATTCCCATTTTTATGTCGTCTTCTTCTACTTAGCTAAATGGGTTCATTTATGCCTAGATGGATTAGTTTAGCAACTTTCCCTTCCCACACCCCTCCCCCAAGTTTTTGTTCTTGTAGGTTCTGGTTTGTAGAAAGGAGATGGATCCTTTTTGTTTGAAGGATCCTGGGGCCCGAGGTGACCCTCAGGTGACCTTCTGTTCTAGCTGGAGAATCCAGCTGAAGATAAGTGTGCAGAAGGCACAGGAACCATTTGTGACTTTTTTGTTCCTGAGTGTGTAAAGGCATGTGTACAGAAGCTAGCCCAACGTTGCAGGGGAGAGAGTTCAATGCTCCTTTCTCAGGACAAGAAATTCCGTTGGATTACCATTTTCTTTTTCATCTTAGGAGCCCAGAAGAGGAAAGTGTGACTGTGGGAAGAAAGTGTGACCAGTAATTGCCAAGGAATTAACACTACTCTGTGATCTGCACCATAGTTGTTTGTGATACAGCATCATTGCAGAGGGTTTAGAGCAATTTGAAAGAAAGAGAATGAAAAGACATATGACCTAGGAACAAGATGGCAGTATATTCTCTCACAAAGACTAAAGAACAGTTCTCTCCTAAAACTAGATGGGAATGGCTGCTTGCAGCCTTTTGGAGACACCATCCATGAGACACTCAGAATTGTTGCAGTTCACAGTGTGTCTTGTATTTTAATAAAACACATTATTTTGGAAGAAGAGTTACGTCGCAATAAGCCGGAAGTGTTATGGGAGTTAAATGGCGCCTGTTTACTAAACAACGGCTTCCTCTTCTTATTCTTTAAACAAGTTCCTCAATTCCCAGATGCTCGCTGTTTCTACTTTCAAGGGTAAACCCTGTCATTTCTTCTGTGACCATAACAAGCCATTTCTTTTTTCAGAATGTGGATTCAGAAAACCGCCAATATTAATATTTAAATATGGAATTTTAGGACAAAACTGAAAAGAAAGTTAAAGTGCTGTGTCGTTTCTAGATACTGTTTGATTTAGGAGATTTTAAATCACCAGTAACAACCCCGTTTAATTATTCTGGAAGTGATTGGGTTTGCCTAAATCTCAAAATTGACTGTGCCTACAGTGTGCTTGATTGCTAGGCTGATGTTTACCGCAAATAATCCCTCTGAGCTCAGCATCCATTTTTAATTTTTCTCCCAAATTAGAATTTAGCTTTTGAATAAAATTTGTTTACAGTTATTTAAAATTCCATGTAGATATATAAACTCCAACTTGCTCCCATTTAATTTCTCTGCCATTTTCACAGGCAATTTTTACATGCAAATTGTGTCACCCTTAACAACCTCGTCTTATTTTCTAATTTCCCTTTAATGGTTTTGTGTTCCAAGTTTAATTTAAGAATGGATTGCTTATATTTCACTTACAAATATCCCTTCAAATCATTGTTATTAATATCACAATTTTGTTGTAATATCTGTAAAAGCACCAAATGTGTCCTCTTAAAGATGCATTTGCCAGCCACCAAATTGCATACTTTTCAATTACAACTCTCTCTTGTAATTATTATTATTAATATCACAATTACTATTGTAATATCCATAAGACTGCAGAAGGTGTCCTGTCAAGGGTGCATTTACAAACAGCTTTTCCAGTTTCCGCTCAAGAAAAATGTGCCAGACTTTATCTAAATCTGACTTCTCCTATAATTTACATTAGGCAACACACTCTATCAATAAAACCATCAAAATGATCTACTGCATTGTAGACAAAAGTTATTGTGTCAAGTTGACACTAATCAGTTAATTCCAGTAAACCTTCAGATAAACAAAAGCTTGTTGTCTATTACTGATGTGTGTGATGGGCCTCTTGTATGTCCTATGGTTATGCCCATCTATAGAGATGTATCTAGCAGACACTTGCCCTGAGGCATCTATATGGAAACTGAGACAAGATCTATAGTTAATGATGTTGACCCTGACTCCCCCAACAGAGATTGAATTCAAGTCCTCATAATATCTCGACAGCTGATATGTATACTGTGCTAATAATATTAACAATTACTATGCCACTGGGATTCCCCAGGCTCTGGCTAAAAAAAGCGATCTTAAAGCTTCTCCCTTACATGAAATGATTTCCTTGTTTGTAACCGTCATCGGCATTGTCTGTCCATTATGACAAGGATGAGCTTCTGAAAGGGGAAAGGCTTTTCTTAATGTAGGTGTTTTATATTAATAAAAAATTCTATGTGAGTTAACCACCTTCCAGAAGAGCTGTTAGTGTCAGTGATGGTCTGAGGAAATGTTTATAGTTACTCTTTTCCTGGTTGCTGGGCCGGTACAAATGGGTGGGGGAGAGAGAGCCAGCTTCACATTGTTACTGTCCATGCGGATCAGAAGGCGTTCAGAACATCTGAACCGTCTATGGTGTGGTTCTCCTTCAGACACAAAGGGGCAGCCCACCAGTCCCCACTTGGCATGGTGGGTGGCTGTGGAACCAGAAATCACCCTTGGGTCTGCTCAGCTAGCTGCTGAGCCATGGAGAAAAGTGGAGGAATTGAACCAGACCTCTTCTCCTTACCTGTTTTCTCCTCCCCTTCCTGCTTCTCATTCCTTTACAAAGACTGAATGGGAATGGCCACGGAGAAGCTTAGGATGAAATGTTGACAGGGGGCACTGTTAGAAATTAAATTCTGCCCTATTTTGTGTACCATTCTTGTGAGTCACATTTGTGAATAGTAGCGAGAGATTTAATGATCGCATATTTTTTATCTTATTTCCCTTCGGTCGATGGCAATTTTTTTCTGTTAATGTCAACTTAGAGCTCAAAGTAATTTAGTAATTGATTCTAAGCACAGCAGTTCGCCAATGGCAGCTCTCCATTTGTGGGGAATATCTTTGCTAATTTTATCCATCAGAATGAGATTACCATGCTAATCTCTCCGATCCTCATCTCTTGGTCATTTGGGACATGCTGATGCAAATGACTTATTAGACACAAGGCCTTCGTCCATCCTCAGGATGAGGGAAAGATGAAAGGAAGCCAAGATAAGGATATTATAATGCCTCACACACACAGATGGTAAGCATACCTACTACCAAAACGATAAGACCCTAAACTGGAAGCCAGTAGAAAAACTAGTTAGGACAAATGAAAAATACAACAGATCAAAATATATTAAATAGTTGGAAGAGAAAGAACACAAAGAATTGAGTCAGAACAAATGCATCTGGGGACATGTAATTGGAAACCTAAATATTCAGAGGGCCAGGGAAACCTAGAAAGTCGTTAAGTCAGGTGGAGGCAGGGAGCACCCTTAATGAGATTAAGTGGAGAAAACCAAAATGGCTATGTTAACAAAAAGATTGAGGCTCTATCTACAGACACAATCTGTCTGTTTTCAGTGAATGGTTACTAAGTTAGTGATTGGTTGTTCCTCTGATTTAATTAAAATGCTCGAACTAGGGAGAGCGTGTGTGGTAAAAATAGCCCGAAACTAGTTTGGGTTACACATACACAATAGGGTATTGTAGCACACAATGGACTGAAAGGCCTTCCAAAGACATTTCTAGTAAATGGACACATTCTCAAGTGCCCTGCTTTATGAAATAGCCAAATACTTACAGGGAGTTCAGAAAAGATCAGTTTAAATAATTCAGGTATGAGGGGATTTCAAGAAAGAAAAATTAGCTAATATAGTAGCTGGGTGAATGTTTACGAAGGCAGAACACCCCCCAGAGAGATGAAAGATATTTTGCATTTCAGATGCCTGCTATGACATCAAAAGAAGAAAATCTAGATATTAAGCAAATAAATAAATCCTGTCTTTAGTCTCCTCCACGAAAAGGAGGAGAAACTGACGTGGTCATTTTAGCCTCCAAACCAAAACCTTATTACGAAAATAATGAAAATATATCATGAAAAATCTATAACGAAGCGATTTCTAAGTTCTAATCATGGGCCCAATTATTTCAAATGTTTTATACTCTGAGGGGACTATATAACAAGGTCAATGGCCTAACAAAAAGGACAAAAAGTGCCAGTGCATGCTGGCTGTCACAGATCGCAAACCTGACATTGTCATCACCCCGTCCCCAAACCAGGCTTTTCTCCTGATGCCCCTGATCTGATGAGAGAGGCACAGTTCCGGAACTCAGGAGTAAGTTTTTTTTTTTTTTTTTTTTAAGATTTTATTTATTTATTTGACAGGGAGAGAGAACACGTGTGCCAGAGCACAGGGTGGGGAGGAGGCATAGTGGGAGAGGGAAGGAAGGGGGGAGGCAGATGCGGGGCTCGATTCCAGGACCCTGTGATCATAAGCTGAAGGCAGAGGCTTAACGACTGAGCCACCCAGGCGCCCCAGGAGTCATCTTTTCCAAGTCTTAGGGTCCTTGTCCTTGTCCTTCTCACCATGCAGTCAGTTGCCAAGTCACACAGAGTCTGGTTCTGAAAAGTCTCTCCCTACCTTGTCTGTCTTCCCGCCGGATTTCTTCATTTGGGTCCAGATTCATTATTATCATTGTGGCAGTGGTTGTTATTTTGAGGGCTAAATATTTCTTCGTGGTTACTTAGAGTGGTAGGTCAAGACCAGGGTGGAGGGTATAGAAGTAGAAGCTAGATTTCTCTATCTTGTATAGATTTGATTTTGGAACGATGTAAATTGTTTACATAATTATAAAGCAAATGAAATTGACAAACAAAGCTAAGATTCAAAAGCAAAATGAGGGGCACCTGGGTGGCTCAATGGGTTAAGCCTCTGCCTTCGGCTCAGGTCATGATCCCAGGGTCCTGGGATCAAGCCCTGCATCAGGCTCTCTGCTCAGCAGGGGGCCTGCTCCCCGACCCCCCCCCCCCCCCCCCCTTTTACTTTTGATTCTTTTTTCTTTCAAAAAAAAAAAAAAAAATCTTAAAAAAAAAAAAAAAGGCAAAATGAACCAAAGAGATCGAAGTAGGTATGTTTGATGATCTAACCACACAGAAGGGAACTGTTTCAAAAAGCTTTAAAACACAGGCATTTGACCACTTTTGATCCATTCTTGGCTATATTTTTACAGTTTCCCACCCTAAGTCACCACACATCACTGCTATAATACTTTTTTTGAAAGCAAACTCCCAACTGGGCTGGAATGAGGGTGAAACAGGCAAAAGGCTCACCCTGGGTGCCAATTTTCAGGGGTCCACAAAACACTCATTATCAAAATAAATTATATAATGCAATGTTTTTTTATTTAAATTTATTTGACAGAGATCACAGTAGGTGGAAGGACAGGCAGAGAGAGGGGAGGAAGCAGACTCCCCGCAGAACAGAAAGCCCAATGTGGGGCTCGATCCCAGGACCCTGGGATCATGACCTGAGCCAAAGGCAGAGGCATTAACCCACTGAGCCACCCAGGCGCCCCTAATGCAACATTTTTAAATCAAAATTAATGCTGAACAAAATGATGAACAAAATATAAAAATTTTAAATAAAGAATAGGTTCCAACCCTGTATTTGTACAACTCTGCCTCACTTGTCTTACCTTAATTCTGCCCCTAGTTTCAGTTACACTTTATAAAAAAAAATAGCAAAGGGACTGGGGGCTGTACTTTGCTGATTTAATTTTTTTAAATATCACATTATAATATTATTGATCTTGGGACGCCTGGGTGGCTCAGTCAGTTGGGCCCCTGTCTGCGGCTCCGGGTCATGATCCCAGGGTCCTGGGACCGAGTCCCACATCTGGCTTCTTGCTCACTGGGGAGCCTGCTTCTTCCTCTGCCTGCCACTCCCCCTGCTTGTGTGCTCTCTCTCTCTCTCTCTCTCTCTGTCAAATAAATAAGGTCTTTTTAAAAATTAATATTATTGATCTTGATTACTGGGTTTTTAAAATATTGTGCCCAAGGTGGTTCATTGTCTTCACCCCCAGTCCCAGCCTGCCCAGGGGGTTCATCACATCAAGTGCGAATTCCTTGTCCTGGCATTTCAAGATTTTTGCATGAGAGGTAGTACGGTTTAGTGATTAATCTTATGGACTTTGAGCTAGCCAGTCCTGAGTACAAATCCTGGCTCTGCTGCTCACCAGCTGTGGCAAGCTTGGGCAAAAGAATTTACCTTTTGTCTTCTCAGTTTCATCATCTGTAAATGAGGATTAAATACCATTTATAGATGATCTCATCCTAGTTTTCTAGTCTTACCAGTCCATTGTTGCAAAAACACACAGCTCTATAAAGTGTTTCATAGGTACGTTTACATATATATACATATAATTTTGAAAGATTTTATTTATTTGTGTAAGAGAGGGTGTGTGTACCAGTGGGGGTGGGGTTGGGGGGAAGGTAGAGAGATAAGCAGACTTCCTGCTGAGTTAGGAGCTCACACTGGGGCTCGATCCCAGGACCCTGAGATCTTGACTGGAGCCGAAGTCAGACGCTTAGCCAACTGAGCCACCCAGACACACCTACCTGCTCTAATTTAAGCCCAATGATAACCTTGTCAGGGAAATAAGATGCAGCTTCCTCCAGCAGAAACCTCCTTCTCCCTCAGCTTCACAAATTAAAATTAGAGCCAACATGCAAAGCCAGCCTCAACATCACCTCTTGTTTGAAGTCTTTCCTAAGTTCCCCACAACCATCCAACCATAACAAACACGAGCTGAGGGCCTACTAGGTCCAGTCATTCCGGGTTCCATGGCAAACATGACAGAGGTGGGCCCCATCCTTAGAGAGCTGGAATCTAATGGCAAAAATCGTGCGATTAGAGGTTTCGATCTCCTTTTACAAAATACTCAATCCCGACCCAGTGCATTCAGTGGGACTCCTAAGCACATCCAAGAAAGAAAAAATCTTCAAAAAACATTCCAAAGGGAATGAAGTGGACTATTTTCATATCCTGTATTAATAGGGGTATAACTTTAGAAATTCTTGGCTTGAGATTCTGGAGAATATTACAGCAATGTCATGTAGCAGTGGGTAATCCACAATACTGTGCTATTAGATATGCATGCTCACATGCTTGTGCAAACATCAATTTAATCTGCAAGATTTAATTCAAGGTATGGTTTCACCTACTAACATCCAATGATTGGGGGCTTAACATCAAAACAACAATAACAACCACTACCATGTATTAGGCACTTGCCATCTGCCAAGCCCTTCATGACTATTGTCTTGTTTACACTCATGTAATCTACTAGGCCAACATTTCTTAATTTTTGCTCCATTTTATAGACGAATAAACTGAGGCGTAGTAACAAAGCTAACTTTGTTGTAACAAAGTGACTTACCAAGGGTCCTGGTAGACCCAGGGATTTGAAGCCCAAGCCTGGCTTTAACTTTATGTTCTTGGTACTACCCAAGGCCTTTTTCTTCCATGGCCCTGTTGTCCAGCGTTCGAAACTCGGTTACCATCCCCGGGTCATCCAAGGTCTAGGAATGAGGTCATTTCCAACACAGAGTCTCCCAAAGCGTGCAGGGAAAATATAACACACACCTCCTGACAAGGTGAATGGGCATCATTTCATGGCAAAGAGGCTGAGGGGTCAGAATGGTTTTGTTTGGGTCAGTGAGATCACACACACACACACACACATCACCAAGGTCTGGTCTGGGTCCGACTGGCCAGACCGCAGGAGCTGTCTCTAACTTGCCAAGCTGCAGAGTTCTTGCAATAAGTCTTAAGGAGCCAAGGAATCAGCCAAATTACTGATAAATATATAAGAGGGCAGCAGGACATTTTTGCTGTTATTTTAAAAATGCTTTATTGAGTTCACAAAAACAGAGGAATATTTTATTTATGAATTTAATATAAATGCCATGAAATATATGCAAAAATACAGGCAACCTGTGAATAGAGCATTATCACTACTCAAGTTCCACTTGGTTTAATTTTACCCAAATCCCCCCTGGGTTCCTGGGAAGAATTTCAGCGTAACATAATTATTTTCAGTTCAGAAAGATATTGACTGAGCTTCTACTACGTGCCAAGCATGGCATCTCTAGGAGTGAATAAGACATCTGCCTGCCCTCTTTTTTCTCTAACTTTGCATAATATGGTCCTTATTAACCTTTCTAATATGTATTGAAAAATCTATAGGTAATTCTATATTTTAATAATTCCCCGACCAAAAATCAAGTAAAGTGGTTCTCTAAATAGTCTTATGTACTAGGTTTTATTCTAGCAGAGGGAACTCAGGGGCCCATAGGCATCCCTAACTAAGCATGGAAAAAATTCCTGATGAGCCGAGAGTCAACCTCAGAATCCTTCTCAACTCAGCACTCCTTGTAGTCACTAGTGGACTTGGCATGTGAGTTGCCACCCCTTTTTTAAATTTTTTCACTAAAATTCTAAAAATGGAGGTCTGGGGGGCTCAATCAGTTAGGTGTCTGCCTTCGGCTTAGGTCATGATCTCAGGGCCTTGGGATAGAGCCCTATGTCAGGCTCCCCACTCAGCGGGAAGTCTGCTTCTCCCTCTTCCTCTGCGCCCCACCCCCTGCTCGAGCTCTCTTTCTCTCAAATAAATAAATAAAACCTTAAAAAAATGAACTATAGTTTTTCACTAACAAAAACAATTAAACATATAAAGTTTTTCACTAAATAGGTGAAATGCCATCCACTTAGAACAGTTACTATTGAGGCTACAGTAACATTCAACATTCATTCCACAAAGATTTACTGAGCAGTGTAATAGGTAATGCTAAGGACACTGGCAATGGGCCAAGCACCACGCCAAATGCTCTTCTTGCATGACTATTTAATTCTCATAAAAACCCCATGAAGGGGTGCCTGGGTGGCTCAGCTGGTTGAGCCTCTGACTCTTGGTTTCAGCTCAGGTCATGAGCTCAGGGTCCTAGGATCCAGCCCCAAGCTGAGTCCCCATTCAGGCTCCACACTCAACGGGGAGTCTGCTTCTCTGCCTCTCTGGCCCTCTACTCCTCCCCACCCCCTGCTTGCATGTGCTTTCTCTAAAATGAATAAATAAATCTTTTCTAAAAGCCCATGGATTTAAGGTAGATGTTATCATCCACTGAGTAGACAGTTACAGATTAGTTTTGTCTTTTGTCTTGGTCAGGACCCGCTGTCCCTTTATCTGCAAATGGCAGCTCAATTTTTCTCCCAAGAATTGTCCAACATCCATCTCAGTCTATGTAGTTAACCAGGTGAGATTGATTCCATGCTCAACGCCAGCACTAGGTACCTGACTCAAGTCTTGCCGATGAAAATATACATCTTGGCCACAGCAATTGTTTTTTTAATTTTTTAAAAGATTTTATTTATTCATTTGACAGAGATCACAAGTAGGCAGAGAGAGAGGAGGAAGCAGGCTCCCCACTGAGCAGAGAGCCTGATGCAGGGCTCCATCCCAGGACCCTGGGATCATGACCTGAGCTGAAGGCAGAGGCTTAACTCACTGAGCCTCCCAGGAACGCTGGCCATAGCAATTGTTAAAGTTCGGTCTGGGACCCAAGCTGAACCCACCAAAGACAGAGAGAGCCACTCTGGGACTTTCGCCAGGGCTCTTGGCAAAGAGACACTTCTTTCACTGGGTTCGTTAAAGCTGGTTTTTGTTTTTGTTTTTGGAAACTGGAGATAAGCTGTGTGGCCATCTTGCCCCTTTCTGGAGACAGCCTGGGTGAGAATGCCATCAACATGGAGGAAAGCAGAACTCAGAAATGGAGAAACTTGATTCCCAAGCCAGAGTTTAAGAACCTAAAATTGACCACATCTGAGAGGAACTCAAAGCCACTTTGATTTTGGTTTTCTGTAACTTACCACCAAGAGACTGACACAACCCCATTTTATACATGACAACTTTCAAGCTGACAGAAAGTAAGCTGCTGGTCCAAGTTTAGACAACTAGGTAGCGGTAAAGCGGGATCAGACTTCAAAGTTGGTAATTTTAACCATTAGGCTATTCTCTTCAGGCCCTGTGATGGAATTTTCTCTCAAGTACTCAAGACTGAAGACTAAGGTGTTGAGACTAGCATCGATTGGTATGAAACATGATAGAGCTTGTGTGAGGGGTGAGGACTAATTTCCAGGCAGCTGAGGTGGAAAATTGTAGCTGCAACATTCAAAATTGGCCGTGGTGAAAGGGATGGGGGCCAGGAAGGGGACAGTCCCTGAGGATCAGGGTCTGGACAAACGGCTTTGTCATGCTAAAGGATAAGAACATCTGTATTTCCATCTTTGATAGTGGTAGAACTCTGCTTATGTTTGTGGCTTTTGGGTCACAACTTAATTTATGGACTGGCCAAGAAGAAATTCTTTTCTAGGTCTTGTGGCATGCGGAAAGCACACCAGGAGATTGTGTTATTATTTTCAGGGTCCTTGATGACTCAGGAACTGTTTTTGTATTTGTTTTTGTTTTGAGAGAGAGGGAGACCAACAGTGAGTGGGGTAGAGGGGCAGAGGGAGAAGGAGGGAGAGACTCTTAAGCAGGTTCCTGAGATCATGAAGTGAGCTGAAACCTAGAGTCTGAGGCTTAACCTACTAGGGCCACCCAAGTGTCCTACCAGGACTGTCTTTTAAAAAATCCCATAGGACCAAGATGAAAGGATACCGTCTGACATTCTCTAATAAATTTTATTTAATCCTAAAGTTAGTAACAAAATAGAACCTCAATCTAATGTAAATCTTTGATAATTCTTATCATTCCCTCAAATAAGTATTAGATCGCTTACACAGACTATGAATCTTTTCAAATCCAAAAACTTCTAAATGCATCAAAACATATTCAATCCCTGGTGGACCTAGGTGAAAGATGCTCAGATAATCATTATGACAATTTGGCTGTCCCCAAAGTGAAAAATTAAATTCTCTAACCCAGCCCTCAAAGAACTGAAATCATATTCAACATATGTGGACTTAGTAGGTTTGCAAGCACTCTTTGCCCCATTTCTAGAAAAAAAAAAAAGGTTCATTTGATAAATTAAATCTTCCCTTCAAACAAACTTCTCAGTATCTCCATGTTTTTGAACGCCTTCTAAAATTACTTGAATTAATTGTCATTTTTTCTGGACTAGGATATATGAAAAAAATACATAAGGAAGGTGGGGAGAAGTATCCCATGTAGAATGAATTCTCTGACATTTTTTTTTTCTGCTGGGAATTGACTGGAAGATAAACCATGCCTGGAGGCAGAGGGATGGATTCGAGGACTTCTTGAAGTCCTTGGCAACTGGGTATGTCTCCGATCATGATTACGATTATGCTTATTTATTAACATTTATACTGGGCCATTTTAGTTGATTAGCGCAATGCAATTACTAAAAACCTGCAGTTAAAAGTTCTGGGAAATGTCTGTGATGCTAGGAAGGGCTAGATATGATATCATTTCTGATTTTCAATGATTTAATTAAAATAAACAAGCAAATTACCTCCATGGTACAACAGTCTCTTAGCATCGTTTCCAACACGATGAAGAACTCTGTCTAATTGCTTAAAGTGGAGGCAGGAAGAGTTGGTTTGCAATCCCATGTTTTTTGCTAATTACACATAGAGCCCTTCTCTGTGCATACACCAAGAAAGAGATATTCTCTTAGAGCGAACGGCCATGGAAGACCTGAACGTGACAGCCAGTTTGCTCTCTTTCTGTCTCCAATGGGTCTAGTCTTCTGGCCATAGTCCCCCCTCTAGTCAGAGCCAAACTTCAGTAGGTCTGAAAGGGTAGCAGCTCATGAAGTGGATGGACAAGAACAGGGGACCCTTAACCCAACAAAGACCTTCTGTGTTTTCGCAAATGCTGCCATGGGAGAGTGAGCCTTCAGGGGAAGACTTTATTTCTTATGAAAATGCAAATTACTCCAAAAATGTGAACCTGTTAAGTGTTCTCACCTACAGGTGAATGAATAGAGATTAATTTTATACATCTTTTTTTTTTAGAGCAGTGGTTCTCAAGGTATGGTCTGGAGAACACTGGACATCCCTAACATTGATTGGAGGGGCCTGTGAAATCAGAACTCTTCTCATAATAGTATGAATACATTGTTGACCTTGTTCACTCATTCTCTCTCAAGTGTACAGTGAAGTTTTCTAGAAGTTACTGGGCACGTGACTGTAGCAATTTGCATGCAAAAGCAGGATATGAGACTCTAGGTGTCTTCTATTAAGCCAGATATTTAAAGAAACTTGTGGTAAGCATTTTGTAATATATATATATATATGTGTGTGTGTATATATACACACACACATATATATATGTGTATATATATATTTGGGCTTTTTAAAGATTTTATTTTTAAGTAATCTCCACACCCAACATGGGGCTCGAACTCACAACCCTGAGACCACGAGTTGTATGCTCCACCAACTGAGCCAGCCAGGTGCCCCTGGAATGTGTATAATTGTTGAATTACTATGGTGTCCACCCAAAACTAATATAATTTTGTAAGTCAACTATACTTCAGTGAACAAAAATTTTAAAAAGGAAATGTTAAAAGTAATAAGTTAAATATAATAAAGTTAATTATAATAGTTAAAAATAATAAAGAAATTTGCAAAAAGATAAAGCAGTGCCACTCTTGTACTAATTTTTTGTTTGGGAAAATATCTCCTCAAAAGTATTTTGTTTATGTAAACACAGAACAGATTTTTATTACTTTTAAATGAAGTAATAAGTTGTACATGTTTTTCTCAGTTTTAATTTCCAATATGGCAAAATAACCCACATAAGCAAAAGCCCTTTGAGGTCCTGAATAATTTTTGTGAAAAGCAGTCATGGGACCACAAACGTTTGCCGCAAAGGGTGTCAAAGTAAGAAGGGTCCTTTGAAAGTATTAAGTCCTCGCTCTCACATCATTTACGGGTTGAAAATCAGTCTCCCAAAGAGGGCAACTTACCTATGTTCTGCTTACCTATTGCTGTCCTGAAACCACCCCAAAACTCAGCAGCTGAAAATACGACAGTCATTCATTTTTCTCTTGAATGTGAAATTTGGACTTGCCTTGAAGGGGATGACATCTTTGCCCCAAACGATGTCTAGAGCTTCAGCTGGAGTGACTTGAATATTTGAGTGCCGGGACAGCTGGGACTTGCTGGGCATCTGTCTCTCTCATCTGGTCTTCCCCAGTGGCTATGGAAGCCTTCCTCACAGAATGAGCATTCCAGGAAGCTGAGGGGAAAACAGTGAGGCCTCCTGTGACCTACGCTGGGAAGCCCCATAGCTTCTACCACTTTCTATTGCGAGGCCAAGTCACTGAGAGCGGCTCAAATGCAAGGCGATGGGAAGTTAGGTTCCATCTCTGACTGCAGGGAGCAAGGAATTTGAGGCCATCTTTATTCTACTGCACCTGAGGTCCTGGAATTAGCATGAAAATAACTGAAATTAGGGGGGGGCTGGTTGGCTCAGTTGTTTAAGTGCTTCCTGCTGGGGTCCTCATCTTGGGGGGCCTGGGATCGTGGTATTGCCCTGTGCTGGGCTCCCTGTTCAGTGGGGAATCTGCATTCCCTTTCCCCTTGCCCCTCCCCCCCGCTCGTGCCCTCGCGTGCTCTATCTCAAACAAATAAACAAAATCTTTTAAAAAACAAACAAACCTGAAACTAGAATCTGCCTCTCTTGAGTCTTGGTGGAGTAGGACACCTTTGACAGTGGTACCTGGACCGATGAAAAGAAAAGAGAGTGTGGGGCACTGTGGGGGGGTCATGTTCATCCGAAAAACACCTTGGGGTGGACCCTGAGCAACCACGTGAGTAGCATGAGAGTTTGGGAGCCTGAAAGGAGGCTGCTGGGGAGGACCTGGCTCCTGGACTCTCTGATAGAGAAGGGAGCCCAATTCTTTCTTAACATGCGCCCCCACCAAAGCTCTCCACTGGTTATCGCTTTTTTTTTTTTTTTTTTTTAAGATTTTATTTATTTATTTGACAGAGAGAGATCACAAGTAGGCAGAGAAGCAGGCAGAGAGAGGGAGGGAAGCAGGCCCCATGCCAAGCAGAGAGCCCGAAGCGGGACTTGATCACAGGACTTGATCCCAGGACCCTGAGATCATGACCTGAGCTGAAGGCAGAGGCTTTAACCCACTGAGCCACCCAGGCGCCCCTGGTTATCTCGGTCTTTAGGACGGTAGGTTTGATCGATGGGGCAAGCTACTCTGCCAATGGGAAGCTCTTCCAGTGTTCTTCCATTGAGTGAAAATACAATGTTCTTCCACAGAGTGGAAATCTGTTTCCCTCTCTTTTCTACCTGATGGTTCTAGATGGAGGCATGCATTGCTTTAGGGTAATATCGCAAAAGGCTTCCAAAGGGCAGCTCTGTAGCTGTTGTGGCTATCGTAATCCCTGTGAATTCCTTGGTTCTAGGTTTCTTTTTCACTATTGATTTTTTAAATTCCTCTACCAATTAGGTCATTCTCCTATAAAGCACCCAAGTTTGTCATGTGCTCTTTCGAAGTATTCTTCAAGAGGGATCTGACCATCTCAGCATGGATGAGCACCCCCACCACATGCTTGGCACTCTGCTGTTATCCGTGCACCCCAGTAATACATGTGCAAACTGAACTCTTAAATCTCTTCCATGTGCGATCTACTAACCGTGCTTCTCCTATGTGTCTCTGTGTGTGCACGCATGTGCACTTCTGGGCCTGTTTGTTTGTTTCACTCAGCTGTGGAAATTTACATTCATCCCTAGAAATTTGACCTCCATAGGTCCAACCTGCCAGTATCTCTATGAATCCAGACCCTGTCACTAAGACTACTCATTAACCCCCCAGGACCCAGATAATCTGCAAATCCGTTCAGTATTTGTTCTATACCTGTATCTAAATCATTGGGAAAAAACTGTTGACCTAGACAGAGCCCTATGTCACTCCACTAGAGACCATCCACTATGCCGATATCCATCCACTAATCAGCATCCTTTGGGTTCATTTATTCACCTAACTGTTGTTAATTCATCTAATAGTCCTGTCCTTTAGTCCATATTTCTCCATCTTGTCCGTAATGATCTCAGGATTGGCCTGGACAGATGCCCTGCTGGAGTCCAGATGCATTAGGTCGGCTGCAGTTGGGGGCTGTCTGAACCCGCTGTCCCTGTCACAGGAAATGAAGCAAATCTGAGTCTTCTTCAAACATGTCGTGCGTTCACTCTGCTCATTCTGTGGATTCACTCAAGTTACTTCTCAGCTCTGAACTTTCTCCATTCCCCCTGCCTGCAGGAATGTTTCTACTGCTCAGATGCCCCTTCTTGCAGAAGCTTTAGTCCTTGACTCCTGGCACAATTATTTCAGGCCTGGTTTATTTCCCCAAACCTCTTTATACATAATACCATGTCCCAGTGGTTTGTTTATGCTCCGTCTCCTTTCCCTCATCTAGAATGAGCCATGTCTCATTTAATAAATGTATGATGGCTTTAATTCAACTAGACCCTGGTGCCTACTGACCAGTGCCTCCTTTCCCAAAAACTCATAAATCACTCATTCCAAAATCCAATCTAGAGCCCACAGTGTGGTCTCTAAATACCAATTCCCACTAAAAAGGACCAGGACTCCTCAGAGAAATGCCTGATACCAGGTCGAGGAGAAGAGAGTAAAAAATGAGCCTGGGACATTTTGTCATATCGGCCAGCAAAGAAGCTTTCCTTTTGACAGGACCCTATCAAAAGAACTGAGAAACAAGTCAAGGCGGCTTCCAATGGTCCAAGTTTGGGTATTTCAAACACAAATAAGAATAAACACTAAAATGAAAGAAAATATGTAAAACATATTTAGACTGATGGGTTCATAATGCTAAAATAAATAAATAAATAAATAAAACCCAACTCCCAAACAAGACAGAAAGCTCCACTATGATCTTTGAAGGACACTAAGCAAGAAGGTCATTATTCTGAAAACCGGTAAATAGAGGTAATAAATTCAGCATTTATCTTGATCAGCAAAACCTTGCCAAACCAACCGTATCTTGGGTATCCGATGATTGATAAACAAGGGTTTTTTTTTTTCTTCACAGACATATTCTAAATAATAAATTAACCCCCAAAATGATGTCATTGGGATATTACCATTTTCGCCCCTTTATATGAATGAAATCTTGTAATCAAGGCAACACTAATCAATGGCTTCTAAAATCACTATGGTAACAAGTTCATGGGAATTTATAATGGATGATACTAGATAATAATACCCCAGCCCCAGAGATCAAACCTGACATCATCAAAAGATAGCAAGCCTCCTGCTATGTGCAGTGGGAAGGAACGGTGTCACCTCTGAATATCCTGGCTAAGAAGTCAAACCTGAGTCTGAAGAAACCTCTCAGTCCAACTACCAGTTCACAGGAAATAATAAGGGTTAGGATTAGCCAAGGCCGTCAGCCAACAGTACGTCAGAGCCATTTTCCTCTAGGCGCCTGGGTGGCTGAGTCAGTTAAGTGTCTGCCTTCAGCTCAGGTCATGATCTCAGAGTTCTGGGATCGAGCCCCGGATGGAGCCCCACATCAGGCTCCCTGCTCAGCAGAGAGTCTTCTTCTCCCTCTGCCCCTCCCCACTCCATGCTCTGTCTCTTTGTTTTTCTCTCTCTCTCTGTCTCTCAAATAAAGAAAATGAAATCTTTAAATGATAAGTAAATTAATTATAAGGAGGAAAAAAAGAGGGAGTGAGATGTATAGGTCAAAAAAACTCAAAAGGCATAAAAACCAAACACAGGGTATTTTGTTTATTTGAATTTTTGTTTGAATTCTGACTCAAACCAACTAAAAAAAATTTTTTTTTGTGAGACAGGGAAGATCAAAAACCAGATATATGAAGACATTAAGAAATTATTGTTGGTGTGATGATGACACTGTGCTTATGTATTTTTAGAAAAGTCCTTATCTTTTAGAGCCAATACTAAAATACCTGAGAAGGAAATGTCTTAGATTTACCTCAAAACAATCTAGTCAGGGCATGGGGGGTGGTGATCAGAATGGGGGAGTGGGGTAGCCATTGAGCTGATGACTGTCATTTCTGGATGAACACAACATCTTCTTTATGCTGTTCTCTTTCCTTTGTGTATGAGGGACACTCTCCATCATAATTTTAACATCTAATCTAGAATTTTCCCTGAAATTTTTGAGTCTAGTGGTCTGTTGCTCTCAGAGCCCCCTTTCTTTCTTTTCCTGAAAATGTGTTTGTCGGAAGAGCAGCTTTTGTTTCCTCTTTCATCCTCCGTGATTCTACAGACCCCACCGAAAACGGTGTGGAGATCTGGGCAAGTTCTCTTGGGCACTCAGAACAGGGACTTTACAGAACTCATTAAGATGGCTGGAACTTTTCACAAGCACTTTGACCACACAAGGCTCTGGTCCCTGGTGCTCGTGTTCACGCTGTTTCCATTCTGAAGCCCATTCTATGTGACAGAAAAGAAGAGTAAAACCTGGTGTTTTATTCAGTGTTCTTTATCATTTCCCAACATTTAAAAAAAAATCAATCCCAAGTGGTAAATTTATCCCTTTTATCATCTAGTTCTTTCTAAACATAAGAAAGAGACCTCTTTGTCATCATTAGATATAAAAAAATAAATAAAGCTGGACTCTGGCATTTTTTGATTCTATTCTTCCTGTCTGTTGTCCTTTAAAATGACCTGTTCCTGCTTTCCTTCTTTTGCATAGAATTGATGGTTTCTTTGGGCAGCTTCTCCTCTTTCTTAAGAGATTTCTTTTTTTCTTAATTTATTTTAATTTTTAAAAATATTTTATTTATTTATTTGACAGAGAGAGAGAGCACACACAAGGAGAGCAGCAGGCAGAGGGAGAGAGAGAAGCAGACTCCGCTCTGAGCAAGGAACACAACAAGGGACTCATCCTACGACCCTGGAATCGCAACCATAGCGGAAGGTAGATGCTTAACCAACTGAGGCACCCAGGGGCCCAGATTTTTGCTCATTTCTAATAGCACAGTAGGAAGAGTGTGGGAAAACCTCCTTTACTGGTATTACACAATGTTAGTGAGTGTTGGAAAACAGATACCATCATATTCTGCTCTGCAACTAGAAACTGGTACCACCTTTCTGGAAGGCAATTTTGCAGCAGGTGTCCAAAGCGTTTTTGAAAATATGTACTCTTTGATCACTTCACTTTTAGGGAGGCACGCTAAGGAAGTCATGTGGATATGCAGAGATTTAGCTAAAAGGGTATCCGGAGCAGTGTTTTAAAATATACTTTAATAATTAGAAGCTAATTTGGGGTGCCTGGGTGTCTCAGTCATTAAGCATCTGCCTTTGGCTCAGGTCATGGCCCCAGGACTCCAGGACCGAGCTCCAATTTGGGCTCCCGGCTTGGCGGGAAGCCTGCATCTCCCTCTCCCACGCCCCCTGTTTGTGTTCCTTCTTTGGCTGTGTCTCTCTCTGTCAAATAAATAAAATCTTTTAATAATAATAATAGTTAGAAGCAAATTCAATGCTCACCAAAACAGAAGATGTTCATGATACATAATTTAGGAGGAAGAAGAGATCACAAAGCAGTCCGTAGAGAATGGCTCCCATTTTTAAAAATTTACATATTCATATAAAAAAAAGACTGAAAAGTTACATAAGAAATCCAAGTAAAATTCTTTTTAAAAAAGATTTATTTATTTATTTGAGAGGGAGAAAGAGAGGGGCAGAGGGAGAGAGAATCTCAAGCCCTGACGTGGGTCTTGCTCGATCTCACGATCCTGAGATCACAACGTGAGTCAAAACCAGAGCTGCGCCTGGGTGGCTAAGTGGGTTGAGCCTCTGCCTTTGGCTCAGGTCATGGTCTCAGGGTCCTGGGATCGAGCCCCACATTGGGCTGTCTGCTCAGCAGGGAGCCTGCTTCCCCCTCTCTCTCTGCCTGCTGCTCTGTCTACTTGTGATTTCTCCCTCTCTGTCAAATAAATAAATAAAATCTTAAAACAAAACAAAACAAAAAACCAAGAGCTGGATGCTTCACCGACTGCACGATCCCGGGCATCTCACAAGAATAATTCTTTTTAAGGACTACATTCCATAACATTTTCTAAAATAGATATTTATTTCTTTGAAATAAGAGGGGAAAAGTAATTAGCCATAAAAATAGGAAGAGGACACCCGGGGCCAGCTCTCTGTTGGGAGCCATCTGCTCTGACCTGATCATCTCCCAGTTGCAATCACGAACCTCCCTGGAGGGTTTTTGCTGCCCTCTCTCTGTGCACAGAGATGAGGGGACCGAAGGAGTGACGCCCTCTGTAGAAGGCTGTTTCAGCTGATGGTGAGAAGATGGCTGCCCAGAAGCTGCTAAATATGGAACTTGGCCCAAGAGTGCGACCAAGCCACGCTCAAGAAATCCACTCTGGGGGTGCCTGGGTGGCTCAGTGGGTTAAAGCCTCTGCCTTCGGCTCAGGTCATGATCCCAGGGTCCTGGGATCGAGCCCCATATCGAGCTCTCTGCTCAGCAGGGAGCCTGCTTCCTCCTCTCTCTCTGCCTGCCTCTCTGCCTACTTGTGATCTCTGTCTGTCAAATAAATAAATAAACAAAATCTTAAAAAAAAAAAAAGAGAGAAGAAAAGAAAAAAGAAACCTGCTCTGGCCTCAGCTCAGCCTCCGGAAGGGCACGGTTTGGCCCCAGCCCGGGGCTGTCTGGTGCTTTGTGGCTCACCTCTCAGCAGTCAACGGTGCTCTTTGAAGAGGTTTCCCTGGGGTTTGGGTTAAAGCTGTTGGCCTCTGCTCTGTAGTCTCTTGTGTGACTCACTGTGGTGTTTTGTCCATTATTTGTCCCCCTTCCCTCCTAGCAGCCTCCCTGCCTCTTCTTTAAAAAACTCCTCCCCAGTAAGCCTGATCCCAAATGGTGAAGGTTTATGAATAAGCCAGAGAGTTAGAAGTGAGTTCGTGATTAGAACCCTCAGCCTCAGAATTCTGTCGGCTGCAGTGGAACTTAGGACCTTAAACAAATAGGAGAAAGAAAGGGAGAAAGGAGGAAGGGGCAGGGAGGGAGAGAGAAAAAAAAGAAAGAAAAAGAAAATCAATATTCTCCATTATATCTAACTGGGGAAATACTACAAACATGCATCACTGTAACCATTTTATTGTCTTCTGGCTCCTAAGGTCTAGGACACATGGTGCCTGTCCCTGACACTGGATTACGTTTGCTTCTAAATTCTGAATCAGCTGAAATTCACATTAAAATGCATGATGCTGCAGGATATTACTGGCAAACCCCACAAACTTCCTAAATAAAGCAAAATGACATGAACAAACAACAACAACAACAGCAAGCTCTTTTGAAAACCCAGAAAGGAAAATATCTTTAGAAGTTTTAGAATCCTCCTGCGTTTTTATATGTATTTCAAGGCTGAGCAGTTCAAGACCGTGAGCAGCGCCACTGCTTCCAACACAACTCTCATTTGGCTCCCTGGGCTCAGTGAAATGCAAGACCGTTCTCTTGGAATTAGTTCTGTGTATCATGGGGGCAACATGGAGCCTGCTTTCCTTGTGGGCGCGGGAAACAGTGACCTACTAAGGGTGATGGCAGCGACAGAGGAAGGGCCACCTAAAACAGAGGCTCTCACTTCAATTTTTTTTATTATTTATTGATTCGACAGACAGAGATGACAAGTAGGCAGAGAGGCAGGCAGAGAGAGAGACGGCAGGGGGAAGCAGGCTCCCCGCTGAGCAGAGAGCCCGATGTGGGACTCGATCCCAGGACCCTGAGATCATGACCTGAACCGAAGGCAGAGGCTTTAAGCCACTGAGCCACCCAGGCGCCCCTGCTCTCACTTCTAGAATGCCCTTTATTTCACCTTCAGTGCTTCTTCCCTCTGTGATATCTGGCTCTTGGCACCTTCTTTTGAAAATACTCCCAGAGAACAAAATTCTGAGACTTTAATGTAAAGAATGGAGAGAGAGGACAGTTGCTCTCCTCGTCCCTGTTCATGCTGCTGCACTCTTCCCTGAGCCCTAAATCCGTCCTTCCATTTCCCACCAAACACACTGCCCCTTACGGTCCTTCTTTCATATGGAAATATACATAGAGGAGATTCCTGAGCCCTGCCCCCCAAATAATAATAACAATAATGATAATAATAATGATAATAAAATTAAGAGAATGTTAAGACTTAAAAGGACCTCACAAATTTATATCCCAATTCCTGAGGCCACTAAGATCTCTCCCCAGACTGAGCAATGACTGATCTAATGGCCAGTCCAGTGTGGAGATCCAGACCCTGCAAATACAGTGCCCCAACAAAGGCATGCCCCACCATCAGGCCAGTAATTCCCTTCCCCCGCCCCAGAAGGCTGTAGACCTTGGATTTGCTCCATCTGAAAAATGAGCTTTCAAGACAACGTCTGAACACTTCTGAATTGCAGATTTCTAGGACATCAGAGGATAGGTATTTAATAAATATGGGTCAGACAAGTGAAGGGTTGGTACTATCATCAAGGGCTACCAACACAGAGAAGCACGATAATGAGGATCACTGGGCCCAAGTAACAAAAGCCAAGGTCTTGCCCTCAGATAGGGGAGCTTGTGTACTCTGCCTGCCCGAAGGCTCTGCTTCTATAACATCTCTTGAATCCCTTTATCTCTCTTCATCCTACACTGCTATTCTCTTGCTCAGGTATCCATCATTTCTTACCTAGATTAAGCCTCTTCATTTATCTCTTGGCTTCCCCACTTCCTCATTCCCTCCCCGCAAATTCCACTCCACTGCAGCCATAGTCCCGCAGGACCAGATTCCAGCCATCTCTCCTACCTTCTGTCCCATCACACTCCTTTTTGGGTCCCCCATCCCCTGAATCTCTCCTGCTCTAACAAAAAACTAAATGGAACTATTTATAGATTCCCAAACACTCTATGTTCTCTGGCTTTGGAGTCACTGATGATCGCTGATTCCTGTGCCTACAACTTTCTCCTTTTCTACTTTACCACCATTTTATTTGCTCAGTCCTACTCATTCCTTAGTACCTAGCATAGAGGATGCCCCGTCTTTCAGAATCCTTCCTTGGCACCCTAAGAAACTACCGGTCCATTATGAGTCTACTGGGACCTCTTCTCTACGGCATCCTTATTCCAGAATGAGGGCAACAAAGGAGCCATCACCTGAACTCTGTCAGCTGCCATAAAACAAGGCAAAAGAGAGAGGCAGAGACTCAGACCCTAAGTCTGAAGGTTTCCACCTGGAAGCCACCCTATAGACTTCCTTTCAATTTTCATTACTCAAAGCAAGTCATAGGGCTACAACTAACTTTTAAGGATTAGGGAAGTTAAATCATACAGTGTGCCTGGAAATAGGGAGAACCGGAACTATTTTTTTAAGCAGCCCTATTGACTTACGCATTAAAGTAAGTCGAGGCTCAGAAAATCCCCAATGGATTTGGTGATCTTAATGAAAAGGGTTTAATTTGTGTGACGGTGTTGGGAGCCATGTCAGAGGAAGCTATGAGTGATTACGACATAAAGAAATAGAAGGAGTGAGAAGAACAGACAACTCTTTCAAGATGTTTGACTGTAAAGTAGAGGAGGTAGATAAATGGTGGTGGTGGTGAGGGTGTGGCCAAAGAAGAAAATAGTGTTTGTTGGTTAGTTATGAGTTTGAGTGCAGCCTGAGCACGTTTATATGATGCAGGATATACCCAGATGAGCATGAGTGTCTGAAGGTTCCTAAGAAGAGGAATTGGGTAAGGTCTCCAAGCCGGTGGGAGAGACTGGACTGTAAAGCATGGTGGAAGGATGGGCTTTAGGTTAGACAAGGCTTCCCTCCTGGATACAGCAGGGAACAATGGAGAAGCAAGTGGGCACAGGTATCAATCCGTTTATAGACTGGGAAGTAGGAAGCTGAGGGAATCTGGTTCAGTGATTTGCACCATTGTGAAATTAACTTATATAAAGCTATCACAATCTATTCCACTTGGAGAAATTTAGGAGGTAATTACAGGGGAAAAAATAAAAGGATGCTCCCTGGTAATACTTGTGGTTTTCCTAGCATAAAGATCAGGAGGATGTTAAACATATTGCTTCTCTGTCCACACTACTCTCCAACTGAGCCCTATTTCAGGCACTGTTTGGGCAGTTTTAAATGCCAAGTGTCATCTTCTAGGCACATATATAAACCAGTGAAAATGGGCTCATTCTTAGGACTTTAAACATAGCTATGAAATGAAGGTCTGTTTTTGCCCAAACTCATCCCTAAATATACAGGGATATGTATTAACTTCAGAGGCGTTCTCTCCACTCTCTTTCTGTCTTTGACCTGAAAATGATTTCTCAACCACACAGGTCAGGACATTGCTTAGCCTAGAAGAATCATCTTACCTGATCCTTTTCTCTGGAGCATAAGCAGATGCCTTCAAAGTCTCAGGACATTGCTACCTTAGGATGTTGCCATTCTAGTTACTCAGGCAGCTGCTGGCCTGGAAAATCATTGTCCTCTCCCTAAATGCTCTTCTGCACCCTGCAAGCTCACTCATGATTATTTTTTTTCCCTCCTTTTTTAAATGGTTTTTTTTTTTTTCTTTTTTGGTTCAGACAGAAAGGCCTCCCTGCCTAATTTAATTTTGTTTCTCCTTTCTTTGTTACAAGCAGATGTCACTTTTACATCTGTGACTCTGATCAAATGCCCCATGTCTCCCCACCAGCAGCCCAGCAGATGTTACTACTGTTAGCCAAACTCTAGCAAAAAAAAAAAAAAGGTAACAGGCAGCCCCTTCTGCTAATCATCTTGTGGGGGAGACAAGAGAAATAGAACGGGTTCTTCCATGATGATGCCCTTAAAAAGATACATACTGGAGATCTGTAACCCATCAGCTCCATGGAGGATAGCACATACATATGGGTGTCTCTGAAATGAATTTAAATGCAGAAATACCATCCCAAATCTACGTAGCCAACTCAGGGCAGATGCCTCTTAAAGTGACACGACCCTGGACACACAATATTTATATGCAGGAGTAAAGAACCACATTAATCCTGTATAAATATTGTGTACAAAGTAAGACAAAACACATAAATAACTTCCATACACACATGTCTTCTAGTAAATTCTTAAAAGAGAAATTTTCTGCCCGATTGCTTTATTTCCTTTCATTTGATATCTTAGAACCTGCTCTTTCATATGCATTGTAAACACGCAATAGGAAAGACAGGGTCCATGCACTCTAAATTCCAAAGTGTTTAATGTGCAGTTCAAGGAGACTCTACCATCATCATCATCACCATCATCATCTTCATCGTCTTCACCACCATCATCATCACCAGCATCATCAAACCCAGTGTCTAACACTCACTGGATTCTTTCCAGGTGCCAAGCGCTGTGCTAATTGCTTTCCACGCACTATTGTCAATTTAGTTAATAATTGTTAGTCCCACAGTGCCAGGAGGTTAGTTACCAGAAATACAAAGAATTTCTATTATGAAACATGTGTATTACGGTTGCCAGGCAAATGGGAAATGTGGGAAAAAAATGCTAAAATGCTAGGTGAGGGTCTCTATACGTGGATCTTCATATTTGGGGATGCTCTGGTTGGCTTGCTTGATGTTCTGGGGAAACGTTGTCTCAATAAATTCCGTTAGGATATTTTCTTAGTGCAGGTGAATGGGAAAGGCTGCCGCCTGTAGAAATCTTTGTGGAGAAACCCAAGGACAAATCCTGCCTTTTAATTCTCTGGTTGAGAGAGCTGTTGGTTCTGAGGGGAGCCTTTGGTAGTCAGTGGCCTCACTGTGCGGGAATAATTTGGATGCAGTATCAAATAAAGCAATCAAAAAGAAAATTCCTCTGAAACTCTCACTGGTATTTAATATTTTATTCATTCCCATGTTATTGTGCTTTGCCTGCGGTGAAACAGCCTCAAAACAGCCTCCTAGGAGTGAGGCATTAGGAGGCTGACAAGCGTTTTCCCATGAATCGCTACTACAATACAATGGCATTTTGTTTGCTGTTTTGTTTCCTTGTCTTCTAACATTCTTTCTGACTTTCAAGGAAAAAAAGCAGAAGAAAAAGAAACCCTCCTATGAATGGCGAAGAAAAGGAAAGAAAAGTTTCTTTTAAACTTTCAACCTTTTTCATTTGGTACTGGGTAGCATGTAAACATTTTTTTTTTTTTTTCCTCATGGTATATATGCTTGTAGTCCCCCCTCCCTTATTTTGGGTGCTTTAAATGCCTTTTTTCTTTCTTTCTTTTACCACACAGCATTGCCTTTCCATTATTGATTCAGAAAATCGGCAGGGAAAAAAAAAATCAACCGTGTACACATATTAAGAAAGGGAAGTCAGAGGAAGATGGATCAAACCATCCATCTATCCATGCGGTCATTTATCTATCAATCCATCTCCGCTACCCACCCGCCTCTATTAAAATAAATAGCAGGCACTGTACACATTGCTGGTTGGCTGAAGTTGTGATCTGGACAAAAGGTCTGTTTGGGAAAAGGATGCTGAAGCTCTAATTCTATTTGTGCCGGTTGAAAATCAGGAGGGGTTTTTCTACACTTCACTTTTATTAGATTATTTCTTATAGATGGTTTCTTTTTTCCTCCCAGACGCGTGGTGGAGGCTGCTGAAGCAGTTGGTCTATAGTTGGAGTAATTAAATTAACCATTTGGTACAACTTTTAGGGGAGAGCTCGCGTGTAGAAAGCACAACTCTAACAAAACAGGGCGCTGGGACTGGGGCTCCGGTCTGGCCCAGGCCCGCAAGCCTTTCATCTTCGGAGCAGAAGCGGGACCCCGGGCCACAAAAGATCCACAGAGGGGACGACGGGCCAGGGACGGTGGGGGTGGGGTGGGGTGGGAAGAGGGACGGTGACACCGAACAAAATAAACCTACAAGGCCTACAAAGGGGAAAATGAAGTCAAGCGCATTTGCTCAACCGACCGTGCGGTCCCGGCGCTGAAAGGTCCCCCGCTACAAAGAGGAGGCGCACAGCACCCCGACCCGGCCTCGGGCGGCAGGGGGCGCCTGGAGGGAGGCCCGGACGACCGGGGCCAGCGGGAGAGGGCTGGGGCGGCTGGGCGGGGGAGAAGGGGAGGGAGCCGGGTGGGGGCCGCCGCGGGCAGGGCGGGGAGAAACCCAGCCCCCGGGGCCTCGGGGAGCGCGAGGCAGTGCCCAGCTCCGGCCTCGGCCGGGCCAGCCCCTCACATCCCACTGCGCCCCGGCACCCTCCAGCGGCCTCGCACCTCCCTTGCTCAGGAGCCTTGGGCGAGTCCTCGCCCCGCTCCCCTGGCTTCTCCCGGTGTCACCCTCAGAAGCCTCCAGATCCAGCTCCGCAGAGCAGCACACAGCACCCTCTACGCCAGGCTCCTGCGCACAGGGACTGCCCTCCTGCACCGACTAAATCCCAAAGTTCTACAGCGTCGCTCGAGAGCCACCCGCCCTCAGGAGCTGTGGGCAGAAGCCTTGCTCCTCCGAGCTCCCCTCACAGTCCGGGTCCGCGGACGCCTCCGCCCCAAGGGCTAGAGGGGCCTCTGGGGATCTTCTGCAAATTGGGACGCAAGGTGTAATTGGCCTGCACTCCGGGCGGGGGCGTGGGGGGGGGGGGCGGGGGGCGGGGGTGGGGGGGGGGTGCCCCGGCCAGAGAGGGGTAAGCCTGGTTATTGGCTAGCCAAGGGCCTTGGAAGCCCAAGCGGGTCCCCTCCCAGACGCGGTGTCACTCTTCCGCAGAGAAACGTGGGGAGATTCCGCGTGAGCTGGAGGAGCCGGCTAGGCTAGCCGAGTGCACCCCGGGCCAGTGCTCCCCGCATCCACACTCTCTGGAAGCGGGCCTGGGGCAGCTGGGTCGCATCGGGAAAACCAAGAGGCACCCCCCCCCCACACACACACACATAAGTTCGAGAGATTCTAGAAACCTGGACAATCGCAGCCCTAAGCTTGACGACCTATCCTCCACCTCCCTTAAAGCGTGGGAGGTGTAAATAAGAGTGGGGAAATTCCATGTGTAGCCACGGAAGGGGCACAGCCACTTCCCGGTCTAAATGCAGATTCATATTCATGAGAACGGGATAAATAAAGACAAATCCCCACTGTAATAACACTTGGATTCCCATCCGTCTTTGCTGGCCTTTAGGTTTAGGGGACTGAAGACAGATGTTTGCATCTCTTTTCTCCTCTTGTCTGGTGACCATAAAGAAAAACCATTTAGAGCGTTGCAATTTGTTTCTCGCCGCAGTACAACCTTGTACACATTTATTTTCATTTCACCCCTGTGCACAAAAAAGTGCGCACTGGTCACCAAGGGCCCTTCTTTATCAAATACGCATTGTACCACATACAACTGCAATAAAACTATCAGCCCTCCCCATAAAACTATCACCAGGCTGCTCCGCGGGTCCCCGCTGCCTGTACTGCAGACATTAGGTCTTGCGAACGTTCAGGGGATGGCCATCACCTGAAATCAACCTGAAACTCACCCAGCAGAGAAGCACAAGGCTGGGGGGGCTGCTGTCCCTGTTTAATCCATTAGGGCGGCCGCTGCAGTTCAGAGCGCAATAAAACACGGTGGCAGTGGAGAGCGGGCGCCCATCCACTCCCCAGCACTAGCATCGAATTAAACCACTTAGTTTGGCAAACACTGAACGCCTAAATGCCCCTATAAAGACTTTATGAGTTTGTTACTTTAATTACTGACTTGTTACAGAGCACATAAAGGGGGTAATGAATGCAATAAAACTAATTATCTACACATTTAATTCATATAAAATATCTAGGGTTTGTTTACACCACCCGGCGATTCAGCTAAGCATTCCTCCTCTTGTCCACCGAGAGGAAGGGTTTAATGAAATAGTTTTCCTTATTCTGCTAGAGCCTAACGAACCAAATGAAAATTACCCTTCGCTTAAATCATGGGGCCACCGAGGTCCACAAATCACTGTTCACTTCTTTGTCTGTACCTTCCAGCCAGCACCCAAGAGCCTGAGGAGTTGGAGAAGGAAAGAGCTCGGTCTGGAGCCTAGGCATTTTGAGAGCAAAGATTTCGCTCGCTGCAGTCACAAACCTAAAGGGCAAGCGGTCGGCAATCCTCTTTGCGAAGCCCCGGGTCTTCGGCGGACTGAGGGGCACCTGAAAAAAGTGTAGGTGATAAAAGAGAGTGCCCGATGGAAGAGGAGACACATTTGGGGAGACTTCATGCCCACTTGCCAGTCATGGCGTAATTAAAATCAACAACCGCACAGAACCTCCAAAGCAACAGAATGCAAACCTTGAGCAAATGCAGAAAGACACTGAGCGGACCGCAAAGAAACCCTCGGCAGAGAGACAATCCAGATGTGTCACATTCAAGAGCTCTACTCAGATGTGCCTTTATTTTTTAAACAGCTGTGTAAGCGGAGTCTCTAGAAAAGCACGTTAAGCTGCGACAAGAAATGCAATTTATAAGATGCTCTTTTTTTTTTTTTTAACCCCCTCAACCAGGTGTATTTTAAAGAAATCCTCTTATCCTTCACAGAAACCCCCTTGGCCCACTTACTCTATGTTACGGGGTGCCTGAGTCTTGCCAATGTCCCAGTCCTTTATAACATTTCATGCACTTCGGGGGGTAGGCTTGTTGTTAAATTGAGCGTGTAACGCTCTTACAAAACAGGTTTTCTATGACATCAAGGTTTCTTCTCCCTAACCGAAGGGGAAAAAAAAAAAAAAAAAGAGGACGAAGAAGGGGGAAAACACACACACTATCTCAATTTATGCCTAAGGTATATGATCAGTTAAAAAGGCTTAAAAGCTCGGGGAAATTGGATCAGGGAGAATCGTCACCCAACTTTCATTATTTCCAAGTAGTGTGATTGAATTAAAGGGCAGGGAGCTGGTTAGAAGGGAGGATCAGGGGCTCGGTGCGTAATGGTGTGGTATTAAATTCTAATTAGAGATGCAGGAATCAATGATAGGGAGGTTGGACAGCTCAGTTCCCCAGTGCCAGCCCAATAGACGGATGAGTTATTGTCATGTAAAAAGCGCCAGCAATAAGACCAACCGCTTTGCTATTGTCCAAGTGGAAAGAGCCAAGTTTATTATGAGGACTATATGCTCTAGAGACCTCAGACAAGGCATCTCATAGGAGGCTTTTTCATAAAACTAGGCTCTGCTGGTAGTAAGGAGGCCAGTTTGGAGGCAGGCGTTGAGCTGTGCACATCTCCCCACTCCAGCCACCTTCTCCATACCCATCTTTTATTTCATTTTTCCACTTGGCTGAGCCATCCAGAGCCTTTTCAATGTATAAAATGGAATATTCTTACCTCAATTCCTCTGCCTACGAGTCCTGTATGGCTGGGATGGACACCTCGAGCCTGGCTTCAGCCTATGCTGACTTCAGTTCCTGCAGCCAGGCCAGTGGCTTCCAGTATAACCCGATAAGGACCACTTTTGGGGCCACGTCCGGCTGCCCGTCCCTCACGCCGGGATCCTGCAGCCTCGGCACCCTCAGGGACCACCAGAGCAGTCCGTACGCCGCAGGTAAGGACCGCCAGCTTTCTCAGCGGAGGAAGCCGCCTTTCCGCTCGTATATAGGAAGCCTTGATTGCATTTGAAAATGGAAATGTGTTTAGTATTTACCAAACGAAATTTGCTTACACAAATGAAAGAATTTATCACGTTAGAAGCGATTGCAGGGAGGGGTAATTCACTTACAGGGTTACACTATCCTAGTCACACCCGAACCGCCAACAAAATTATCTTAAGCTGCCAAAATGATAGGCATAATTTATTTACTTTGCGATGAGACGTAAAGCTTAGAAAATAATTAAATAACAAAGAGTAAAGCTCATTACTGGCAGTGTCTTTCTCTTTTTTTAAGAACCGACAGCGGCTCACACCTTTTGGGCTGGTCATTTTTATGATTATTTCTTTAATTTATTATTATTTTTTTTGCAGCACTCTCCCCCAACTTTTGGGCAGGGTCAACTTCTGAGAACTGAAAAGTTCCAGCCGTGGGAGTGTTGGGTAACTTCTTCCCCGGTTCCCTGATGCTCCGACTGATGTTTTTGCACTTTTTTTCCTCTTTCGCTTTTCCTCACCAAAGCATTCTCCCGCGTCCCGGCCCTCGGCTGTCCCGGGTGAGCTCTTCCAACCCACCCAAAGGCGTTTGTGCCAAGAGGGACCCCGCCAAAGCCCGCAGTTCGCCGGTTTCGGTATCCAACTAATTCGCTCGGTTTTTCTCCGCAGCGACTGTCAGCCAGTCCCCCGCGCCGGCGTCGGTGGCCGCTCTAGTGCTACCTGACCTCGGAGTTCCCACAGTCCGGCTCCGCGGCGCTCTCGCGCTCGAGACAGTTTTGCTCACACTCTGTTCCCTCTGTCTCCCTCCAGTTCCTTACAAACTCTTCACCGACCACGGCGGCCTCAACGAGAAGCGCAAGCAGCGGCGCATCCGCACCACTTTCACTAGTGCGCAGCTCAAGGAGCTGGAGAGGGTCTTCGCAGAGACGCACTACCCCGACATCTACACCCGGGAGGAGCTGGCCCTGAAGATCGACCTCACCGAAGCGCGGGTCCAGGTACGCGCGCCCACAAACCGACCCTGCTTCGCCGCCCCGGGCCGGGTACGGTACGGTGGCGGGGACCGGGCGGTGCTCCTGAAGGTTCGGAATACCCGGGCTTTTCAAAGACAAGGGCCGGGGACCCAGGGCTGAACGGAGGCCAAGTTCGGAGGGACTGTGTGTGCGAGGAAGGGTTAGGGTGCGCGCGCTCGTTTATCTGTGTACAGCTGCAAAGCTTTCCCCACCCCGTGTAGTCCAGCAGAGACTTTCGGAGTCTTGGGACGTGAACGAGCAAGGCTTTTGCAGGACAGAAGGTGCCTTGTGGGAGGAGTGCAGACTTCGCCCCCGTATTAGACTTGGGGTTTTTAGTTTTTGTTTTTCTGCCTCCTTACTCAAGCTCTTTTAACTTGAAACCATGGAGTAGAGGTGCATTTTCCCGGTAACTATGGCTTGGATCACATTGGCAAAGGGGCTGTGACTCCATGAAGGTCACGAACGGGCGGCTAACTCTAATCTTTTAGGGAAACAGGTGCACTCACGAGCTGGCCAAGGCGCCTCTCCAGGTGAGCCCCATTGTACAGTATACCAGGCCCAAAGGCCAGGATGGGCGGCGAGCATCAAACCAGGCACCCCCCTCCTCCTATTACCAATTAGCGTTTAACCTTAGACCTGCGGCGTGGGGGGTATGGCGACTGTGGGGTGGTACAAGGCCCGCCGGAATAAAGGCTTCCGTTTTAGGGCCTTTCTGGGACCTGGGGCCTTTTAGCCTGTCCTGCAAGCAATCATTTCCCTGGAATGCTCAGGTGACCCTAAGAAAGTTTCTCCGAAGACACAAGGACAAGGGAGGGGGCAGACTTGGTGGCGGGGTGTACCGCGGCGCTTGGACTTTCAAATCAGCCGAAATGGAACGTGGGCCGTCCTAACCCGCGCTTTGCTTCCCCCTTTCCTTCTTCCTTTCCCTGCTTCACCGCCTCTCCTCTCCTCTCCGGCCAGGTGTGGTTCCAGAACCGCCGCGCCAAGTTCCGCAAGCAGGAGCGCGCGGCAGCGGCCGCCGCGGCCGCGGCCAAGAACGGCTCTTCGGGGAAGAAGTCCGACGCGTCCCGGGACGACGAGAGCAAAGAGGCCAAGAGCACCGACCCGGACAGCACGGGGGGCCCCGGCCCCAACCCCAACCCCACTCCCAGCTGCGGCGCGAGCGGCGGCGGCGGCGGCGGGCCCAGCCCGGCAGGAGCCCCGGGGGCGGCGGGGCCCGGGGGCCCGGGAGGCGAACCCGGCAAGGGCAGCGCGGCGGCGGCGGCGGCGGCAGCGGCGGCGGCTGCAGCGGCGGCGGCGGCGGCGGCGGCCGGGGGCCTGGCGGCGGCCGGGGGCCCTGGACAAGGCTGGGCTCCCGGCCCGGGCCCCATCACCTCCATCCCGGATTCGCTCGGGGGCCCCTTCGCCAGCGTCCTATCTTCCCTCCAAAGACCCAACGGCGCCAAAGCCGCCTTAGTGAAGAGCAGTATGTTCTGATCTGGGACGCGCGGCGGCGGCGGCGGCGGGCGAGCCGGGCCGGGCCGGGCCGGGCCGGGCCGGGCCGGGCGGGCGAGCGGGTGGGCTCCAGGCTGCGGTCGTCGCTGCTGCCGAGGCTTTCCACGGAGGGCCTGACGTCATCGCGATAAGAATAAAGAGAACACAGCGTCGCCCCCATTTCAACCCCACTCCTACCCCCATCCTGAACACCCCCCCCCCAAAACCCCCAACAAATCAAAACTCAAAACTTCCCTAGCTTCGCACCTGCTTCAGGGGCCTCGCAGACCGGCCAGGGCTCCGCCTGCTGACCGCGAGGTGCGAGCAGCGCGGCCGGGCTCGGGGGCACTCTCAGGGGGGCTGTGTCTGCGTGTCGGTGTCTGTCTGTCTCGGGGAATGTGTGTCTGAGGCCCGAGCAGGTGACAGGGAGAGATGAATGGGGAGGGGGGGAGCACAACCGACTCAGTGACTTGCTTAGAAAAAGAGAAAAAAAAAAAAAAATCCCCCAAATTGGAAAAAAGAAAAAAATCAGGAAGGCAGCAATCACTTCAAAAACAAACCAACAATCCACCCGGAAAGGTGTTAAAATCCGAGAGGAAACAAGGAAGGTGGGGAGAAGGGAGGCTGAAGCTAGCCGGGTCTGTCTTGTGGACCCCTCCTGACAGCCCGCCGCCTTGGGGCTCCTCCTCAAGGGAGAGCGCGGACGGGTTGCCTCCAGCCCTCCTTCCCCTCGTGTCCTTGGGTTCGCGCTGCCGCGGGCGACGACTCGAGCGGACGGTCCCCGCGGCCAAGGTGACTTCCTCGCTCCCGCCTGCCTGTCCCACTTCGCCAGACACCATCCCGCCATTAGCGCATCCCAACCCCACACAGTGGCAACTCCCAACCCCGACTCTTTGCAGCCACTCGGCCCTGGAAAGATGCCCTATACATGAGATGCCTTTTCATCCACAAACTCTGCAAACGGTCTCATATTTCGCAGCTCTTCCCTTTTTTTCTCTCCCGTCACCCCCACCGGCATTTTCTTCTTCCACCAGCTTTTACCGAACTTTTTGGCACTGCTTTGGATTCGAGTCAATTGCAGTCCGCGCAACTGGCTGCGGAGAAATCAACCGAGCAGAGAAAGGCGTCCGCACAAGGTTGCAGAAGCGACTCGGTTTGCATTTCTGTTTGATCCGAAATGGACTCACATCCTGTATGGTGGATGGACTGTATATTGATGATTCCATTCTTCAAGCAGATTAGACATCTCTGTTGGGATTTTGGTTTTTTTGTTTTTTGTTTTTTGTTTTTTATTTTAAAAGGCACAAACTATAGATATTAGTTGAATGTTGAGGCTTTAACTTTTTCGGTGTCTTTCTACAACTGTGTTCTGTGACTGAATTGTATCGTGTTAATATCAGTACAGACCGTCTCCTCTACGTGACCGTATAATGTTTTTCTCTTCTTGTAGTCTCTATGGCGTGTCTTTATGGAGTAATAAGGTTCTCACGGGTTCACTTCCTTTGTGTTTAGAGAGACCACGGTTCAGACAATGGTATATATTTTTGTTATCAGGTGCATGTCTGTCTGATTTCTTTTTTCTTCTTGTTGGGACTCTGTTTGTGAACATAAGCGTTATAAGTTATGTTTCAGATTTTCAAATTTATTTATATGTGTTATAATGAATGCTTCTATTTAAAAGGGAAATATTTCTACATGTGCATATAGTTTTCCAAGAGTGTACCATTAACTTGATTGTTGATAATAAAAACAAAAAGCAAGTCTAGCAATTGAACTCTTCTGAGTTTTCTTTGATTCGTTTTTGTTTTGTTTTCTTAATTTAATTTTAGAAACGGTAAAAGTGGACAGAAGAAGAGGAAATTGTACAAAATATCCAGAAGTCTCCGAGGCTCTGGCAACCCAAGCCTGCTGGAAGTCTAAATTCACTCAGCAAAATTCAGCCAATATAAAATTTAGTGCTTGGGATAGCAGGCAAGAGACTCAGGCCCGTGTTTATTTGTCTCTCAGTCACGGAGCATGAAAGGATACCAGTGTGTTGATAAAAATGTTCACATGGGTGCTTAGGCTGAGGCCAGAGGGCTCAGTAGCAGTGAAGGCAGGTTTCAGATACCTGGCTTCAAGAAAGACTCAGAAGTGAGGATTTGTGTATATGTGCTTTCAGGACCAATGGCATCTGGTGAAGTCCAAGTGGTCCAGCTTCCTTAAGCCCTGCAGAATGCCAGCAGCCCAGAAGTTCTCTGTGTGGGCAAGTGACTCAGGATGGCCATTGGCCTGAGAACAGCTCTGCAATGTTGGTGTGTTTGGAGAAATAACACACGGGCAGCCACTGAATCAGTGAGCACTGGCGTGTAGCAGTTTTGGCTTTCTATGCATTATCTCATCTACCCCCCCACCCCCACCCCAAACAACAGCCGGAAGCAGGTACAATTCCTATATTTATTTTTCTTTTAAACAGATGAGATGCTAAGACAACAGAAAAGTTAACTTGCTCAAGAGGCTCCTGTGTGTGAGTGATGGGGCTGGTCTTTGAACCCAAGAGATCTGATTCCAGAGCCTGCCCATGAACTACACCAGTGGTTCCCAAAGTGTGGTCCCTGGACCAGCAGCACCAACATCACTTGGGAACTTGTTCGACACACGAATTCTTAGACTCCATTCCAGATCCATTGAGTCAGAAACTCTGGACTGGGGGGCAGGAATATATGTTTTAATGAGCTCTATAGAGGGTATGAGAACCACTGAATGATACTTTAAGAAACCCAAACAGGAAGGTTCCAGAATTGGGACTACTTTGGGAACAGGTGAGTGTGTAGTGGCAGTGTGGGATGGGGAGGAGGGCTGGCAGCTTTGGTGATCCCCTTTTCGAAGGAAGGAATCATCACCACAGCCCCCAAATGGCATTCGGCTTCCTCCTTGAGCTCTTTGGTTGGGCCACCTTCTACAAGCAGAGGCCTGTGTGTTCCTTCTGTGGCCTTATCAACAGATGACTCAGTTCCCCTCATCTGAGAGGAGCCTGCAGTCTGCTGGCTCTGGTCTGAGGATTAGCTGATGATCTGGCTTGAATTTATTAGAATTTTTCACCTTATGCATCCAAATGGGGCTTGCATCAAATCAGGCAGGTTTCAGTTAGAATTTTCTAAATATTTGGATCTTATCTAACTTCTAACAGTTTTTCTAAAGGGCTTTTTTTTTTTTAAAGATTTTATTTATTTATTTGACAGACAGAGATCACAAGTAGGCAGAGAGACAGGCAGAGAGAGGGAGAAGCAGGCTCCCCGCTGAGCAGTGAGCCTGATGCAGGGCTTGATCCCAGGACCCTGGGATCATGACCTGAGCCGGTGGCAGAGGCTTTAACCCACTGAGCCACACAGGTGCCCCTCTAAAGGGCTTTTAAATAGTCTTTCTTAAAAACAAAGCAAACAAAACAGAAAAACCTATCTCTAAATGCCCTTTGCAAACTCCCCAAGACAATATTCAACAATGACATTAATTGTGCTTCTAAAATGCCAGCAATTGCTAGAGGCATTAGACCCCAGTTCTCCATCCTAAATGTAATTTACAAGGTCTGGGAGAGGCAAAAGGAAGAGGAGGACTTTATAGATGAAAAGAACACTCAAAGCCCAGGTAACCGAGTCCTTGGCTTGGCTGGAGGAAAATCAGGCTTCCCTTAGGCATGAAGGGACCCTAAGCAAGCCTCTGCAAGTGGCACAGGCATTCTGAAGAAGGCAAGACCAGGGGAAAGAAACAAAATAAGAAATAGAGGAAGAAAGGAGAAAGAGAACGAAGAGGAAAGACAAATAGCCAAGGAAGAGTCTCTAGAAACCTCAGCTAAGGTCCTAGAAATCCTTTCAGATGGGCACGAACTAGACAAGCATCCCCACAGCCCCTTCTTTTGACCTTGACCTGCTTTGAACAACTTATCTCCAGGATAAGGGACAATGGAGATTAATGAGGAAAATATGCTTCCCATCCCCGCATTGCTCTAGCTTCCCAGAGGACTGCATTTCTAATGTCTGGAGGCACCCAGCTTTAGTATTTTAAATATCAACTTCTTTTTATTTGGGGTCACCTCTGCCTCTCATAATGGTCAAAGCAGCAAACTATTAGGAGGCAAGTTTATGATCAGATGCAAAATAATGCCCCTGTAATATGTTGGAACCTAGTGGCAGGACACTGTGTCTCTGGAGTTGTGTCATTTCCTTGGAGCCCTGCACAGTGTGAACAAGCTCACTTTCACTTTTCCTCTCCTAATAATTTGCATTTTGGCTCATCAAGGCATCCTTTTTCCTGGCAACTCTGGGACCACATGTGACTTCACAAAAACTGCATGAGCCGATGCCAGATGGCCACCTCTAAGCCAAGTCTCTTTCAGGATGGCTGAGTCCAGAAAACCAGAGCAGTTTCGGACTAGAGCAGAAAACCAGACAAATAGTCGCTGTCCACAGCTCCCCTCAGACGCTACTCTGTGGTCACCTCACATCCTTAGGCAAGCAGCCTGTGGCTAGACAGAGATGATCCTCAATTCAGGGAAAAGATCCATGTGACTGGGAGCCTGATTTATCAACTACGGATGAGAATAATAATACAGACCTGTGGGGGGTGTTGGTGGGATTAAATACAGCATAAAAGTATCAGCATAACAGGAAGTTTCAGCAAATGTCAGATGTGATCATGATGATGGTGATGGCGATCACAATGATGATGTAACTTCTAGATCCTTCATGATCTCTCTAGCTCAGGCCTCAGAAGATTAAAAGGAGCCCTCCACTGTCACCGAAGTCAATGGTTCAGGAACACAGAGTGGGAAGAATATTGAAACATTCGCCTTGGAGAACCTCACTGACAGTGACGGTCATAGCCAAAGGCTGAGAAAATAACTAGCGGTATTTACTGAACGCTCATTCTATGCTGGGCATCTTTAAGCTTATGAGCTTTAAAGCATTTATTTTTTTAAATTTTTAAATTTTTTTAGAAAGAGAAAAAGAAAGCGAATGGATGAGGTTGTGGGGGGATGGGTAGAGGGAGAGAGAGAGAATCTTAAGCAGGTTCCACACCCAGCCAGGAGCCCGACATGATGGGTGGGTGGCTCTCACAACTCTGAGATCATGTCTTGAGCCAAAATCAAGAGTTGGTTGCTTAACTGACCGAGCCTCCTAGGTGCCCCTAAATATTCTCTTCATTTTTTAGAAGAAGGCTCCACACCCAATGTGGGGCTTGAACTCGCAACCCTCAGTATGAGGAGTCAGACGCTGTACAGATTAAGCCACCAGGTGCTGCCCAAGCTTTAAAGGATTGAGTCCTCACAACTACCCTATGAGAAAAGTAGTTCCCATTTTTTTCTTAGGAGGAAACTGAGGCATGGAGGGGAGTTAGGTAATAGGGCCAGGGGCACACAGCTAGTAATATTGCAACAGGAATCCAACTGCCGCTGGTTTGCCTCCATAGCCTACCCTCTTTATGGTTTCTAACAGAGGAAGACTTCATTTCAGCACCGGAGTCACCGATTTCCAGACCCAGGAGGACATCTCATTTTGCAAAAATACACAGAAAGGGAGGTGAAGTTTAGAAGAGACAACAGGAGGAGTGGTGCTGGAACGAGAATCCCAGCCAGATTCTAAAGGAAGTCAGAGGCCTGAAAGGGGGCAGGCTTTGGGATCCCCAAGAGGAGGGAGAATGTTCTCTGCAAGCCAACATATTCATAGTTCATGGTGTCTGTCTGGTAAGTGAACAAGACAAGGAGTAGCCAGAGGTACAGTACATGAAAAGGCAAAGGACAGTTGCACCTGTGAAAGGTGGAACATTGGTCGGTGGGTTGGAACGGATGTTAGGAATAGATGTTCACCTCTAGGCTCATTTATCACTGCCACGACAGACGGATGGCACAAATGGCAAAAGCCCACCTGAGTGCTTAATTTTCCAGCCTTGATTCTAAAGTGAGTATCCCAAAGCTACACAGACAGATGATGACCGAATGCCTTCACCCAGTGGTACTTCCATGTTGGAAAGCAAAGACCTGCTACTTCCTTAGGCCAGTAGGGCAGGTTAATGTGAGAAAGCCTAGGCCATGTCCCTATTGCCATGGTAGACATTTTGGATTGTGTTAGTCTTGGCTTAGTTCAGGGGTTCTTAACCTTACGTCCATGAATACACGTCAAAAAGGATATGAAAAAAATACATACGTACTTTTAGTAATTTCTACCTGAAATTTACAATTTCTTTAATGATAAGTGTAGGCTGCAAAGCCATCTTCTGTTAGTATCTGTGACTGTCACCAATGGAAATCACAGATATTTTCATTTCATATTAATAATTTTGAAGCTATTTCAATATATCATTAATATCATTAACTTGAAATTATAGTAATTATTGGACTAGCCACTAGATCTTCTTATTGAATACATTAATAAGAAGCACACACATAAAAGAATCATGTACACGACTATATTACAAATTACGGAGGCAGCCCAAGTGTCCATTGATAGATGAATGGATAAAAGAGATGTGGTTATAAAATGGAGTATTAGTATTATTGAGCCATAAAAAAGAATGAAATCTTGCCATTTACAATGACATAGATGGAGCTAGAGAGTATAATCTTAAGCAAAATAAGTCAGTCAGAGAAGGGCAAATCAAATACCATATGATTTCACTCATCTGTGGGCTTTAAGAGACAAAAAAAATGAGCAAAAAGAGAAAAGAGAGAGAGAGACAAGCCAAGAAACAGATTCTTTTTTTTTTTTTTAAGATTTTATTTATTTTTTTGACAGACAGAAATCACAAGTAGTCAGAGGCAAGCAGAGAGAGAGAGAGGAGGAAGCAGGCTCCCTACAGAGCAGAGAGCCCGATGTGGGGCTTGATCCCAGGACCCTGAGATCATGACCTGAGCCTTAACCCACTGTGCCACCCAGGAGCCTGAAGAAAAGATTCTTAACTGTAGAGAACAAACTGATGGTCACCAGAAGGGAGCCAGGTGGGGGATGGGGGAAACAGGTGGTGGGGATTAAGGAAGACACCTGTCGTGATGAGCACGTGGTGTTGTATAGAAGTGATAGAATTGCTAAATCACTATATTGTACATCTGAAAACAATATAACACTGTACGTTAACTACACTGGAATTTTTAAAAAACCTTAATAAATAAAAAAATACATATTTTTGATAATTGTATTTTAATCAGCTTCTTTTTAAATCCTGTGCATTTTAGGGGCACCTGGGTGGCTCATTGGGTTAAGCCTCTGCCTTTGGCTCAGGTCATGATCTCAGGGTCCTGGGATCGAGCCCCACATTGGGCTCTCTGCTCAGTGGGGAGCCTGTTTCCTCCTCTCTCTCTACCTATCTCTCTGCCAAATAAAGAAATAAAATCTTTTTTAAAATATCCTATGCGTTTTAGTTTTTACATTTAAAAATATTATCTATTTTTTTAATTAGGCTCCACCCCCAGTGTGGAGCCCAACCTGGCACTCGAACTCAGGACCCTGAGATCAAGACCTGAGCTGAGATCAGGATGAGACACTTCAACAACTCAGCCACCCAGGAATCCCGAAAGTGTTATCTTGAAAGGGCGATATGGACATCGCCAGACTGCCAAGGGATCTATGTCACACAAAAAAGCTAAGAGCTCCTGGCTAATTGATGAGAACAGGTTGTGCCTCCCACTCTGTGAAGCTCTGACTTTCAGAGTCTCTCACATAATCCATTTATTCTACAGAAGGAAGAAATCATAGAAGATAGAATAAAACAACCCCCCAAAGCTGAATGAAGAAAGTTATAAGGATTTTAAAGACCACTGGCTGGGTGGCGGAGACAGAGACAGGCCAGGAGAAGAGGAGGTGATTCCAAGGTTTTAGTGGGACTTGAATGTCTGCCTACTATTTGCTGAGTGTTTACACAAAATAGGCACAGTGCTGAGCACATCTCAAAGCAGCCCCCTTTGAGGAAGGTGGTGCTTTCCTTCTTTACACTATTGAAGTTCAAAGCCAATCACTTATCCAAGCCACGCTGCTAATGGCAAAGTCAGGACCCAACCCAAAGACAAGCCTCTTAACCAATATACTAAAAAGGTTTAAAAAAAAAGAAAGAAAGAAGCAACGAAAAAAAGAGAGAAAGAGAGACAGAGAGAGAGAAAGAAAAGGAATTTTTCATTTGCCTAGCTGTCACTCACTTTATTTTTTTGCTTGAACCTGAAGCTATTTAGTTTGTTAAAATACCCTAAGGCCAAGTGATTGAGCAAGGATGTTGCTTTAGCCATGTGTTTCATGTCAAAGACCTCCCTCTGGGGAAAAGTCAGACATCAAGGGGGAAATAAAGTCTTCTTACCTGGACATAATTTCATTAGGGAACCAAATGGATGGCTGTTTGCTCTTTGCTACCCGATGATTGAAGCAGTGATTTCCAGAACAGGAAGAGCCTGGGTGTAAAACTTAATTTCTCAGAGCCCCCAGCAGCATGGCCACCCGAGGCAAGAGTGGAGGGTAAGCCCGGCACATCAGAGGCCCAAGGGCTTGTGCCTTTAGAGTCCTTACCGTGTGTTAGACACGCTGCTGTTGGGCATTTGTTTGTCTTACAGGTTTTCAAGACTCCTGAGGTAGATACGATTCTCATCTTACAGGTTAAAAAGAATCCAAGTAATAGAAAGCCTGAGCTCCTTGCTTAAGATCCCAGAGCTGCCGCGTGCTCCGAACCCCTGTCCATTTGACCCCAAAGCCTCATTCTCTTGGGGGTTCCAGAGTCCGGAGGATTCACTGAGATGACAGGCTAAAGCCTGGTACTACTGCCTGTTGCCTGCTACTTACGCCTTAAGCCAATGTCCTGAAGGGTAGGAAGAGTAATGAAAATGTTCCGGAATTTGATCATGATGATGATGGCTACCCAACTTTGTGAATATACTAAGTCCTACTGAATTTAAAATTTGTTGTCCTTTTTTTAAAGGATTGATTTATTTATTTGACAGAGAGAGAGAGAGAGAGAGAGAGCAAGCACGAGCAGAGAGAGCTGGAGAGGGAGAAGCAGGCTCCCCTGCTGAGCAGGGAGCCCAACCTAGGACTCGACCCCAGGACCCTGAGATCATGAACTGAGCTGAAGGCAGATGCTTAACCCACTGAGCTACCCAGGCACCCCTTGAAGTGTATACTTTAAAAGGGTGAGTTAACTTTATGGTATGTGAATCATAACTCAATTTTTTTACTGAATAAAACTGACATTTAACATTGTATAAGTTTAAGGTATATAGTGTGCTACTTTGATACATTTATATATTATGATTATTGGTATAGTGATATTTATCACATCACTCACAATAATAATTATAGTACAATATTATTGTTATATTTATTATACTGTGCATTATATCTTATTGGCTTACTTGCTTACTGGTTATAGTTTGTACCCTTAAATACCATCACTCTTTTCCCCCCAGCCCTCATCCTCTGGTAATTACCATTATACTCTGTTTTTTATAGATTTAACATTTTTAGATTTCTCATATAAGTGATATCACATACTACTTGTTTTTCTCTGTTTGACTCACCTTGTTTAACATAACATGCCTGAGGTCCATCCATATAGCATACGAAAGGATATCTTCCTGGGATACTGGGGTGGCCCAGTCGCTTAAGCATCTGTCTTCATGATCGTAGGGTCTTGGGATCGAGTCGCGCATTGGGATCTTTGTTCAGTGGGGACCCTGCTTCTCCCTCTGCCTGTGGCTCCCCCGTTTGTGCTTGCTTGCTTTCTCTGACAAATAAATAAATAAATAAAATCTTAAATTTCATTCATGGCTGAATGAAATTCCATCATCTACATGTACCACATTTAAAAATAACCATTTATCCACTGGTGGGCATTTGGTTGTTTCCATATCTTGGCTATTGGGAATAATGCTGCGATACACAAGGGAATGCAAATATCTTGTCAGAGCCTTGGTTTTAGGCTCGTGATGACTACTTTGCAGACCAGATGCTGTTCGCCAGCGCCCTGTGCTGCCCTTCCTCTGCAACCACATCTGACAAACTCAGGATGGCTGAGACTGAGAAATTCGATGTCAAAATTGAAGAAGACAGAAACACAAAAGAAAAATCCATTGCCTTCAAAAGAAATGATTGAGCTGGTGAAGCAAGCAGGTGCATTGCAAATGAGGTGTGTGCCACCAGTATGTACTGTGTAGCTCACAAGCATTGCCCTTCTTTCAGCTGTTTCACTTTGTAAGAAGCAAAGAGGTGGGATCAAGTTTAAATGACTGTGCCGCCCTCTTTCACATGAAAGAATCGAGAACTCCTGACAGCGAAGGCTGAGTTGGCCTCTCCCATCTGCCTGTCTAGCTGGCGGGGGCGGAAAGAACTTGCATCTTTGAAAAAAGCTGGGTGGGGTCAATAGAGAAATCCGGAGTAAAAACCAAGCTGGTCCAAAGTGTCCTCTGGTAGATATATTTTTAGTTTTTTGACGAATCTCCATATTGTTTTCCATAGTGATTGGACTAATTTACATTGCCACCAAAAAAATGTATAGGGTTCTGTTTCATTACATCCTCACCAGCACCTCTTATCTTGATTTTTTTTTAAAGATTTTATTTATTTTGAGAGAGAGAGTGAACAAATGAGCGTATGGGCAAATGGGGAGAGGAACAGACAGAAGGAGAGGGAGAGAGACAATCTCAAGAGGGAGAGAGACAATCTGAGCACACAGCTCCAGGTGGGGCTCCATCCCATGACCTGGAAATCGAGACCTGAGCCGAAATCAAGAGTTGGTTGCTTAACTGACTGAGCCACCCAGGCAGCCCCTGGCTATTAACTTCTTATCTGTTATATGGCTTGCAAAAATTTTCTTCCCTCCTTGGGTTGTCTCCATTCTGTTCATTGTTTCTTTTGCTGTACAGAAGCTTTGGAGTTTGATGTAATCCTCCCATTTGATGATTTTGGCTTTTGTTGCTTGGGCTTTGGGTCAAGTTCAAAACCAGTATCAACAAGCTTCTTCCCTTTTCTTCTAGGAGTTTGATGGTACTGGGTCTTATGTTTTAGTCTTTGATCTATTTTGAGTTAGCTTTTGTGAGTGGTGTGAGAAGGGGTCCAATTTCATTATTCTTTATGTGTTTCTCCAAAGTTCCAACACCAGTTGTTAAAGTGAATATTTTTTCCCCGCTGGGTGTTCTTGGGCTCTTTGTCAAATTTTAGTTGATCATATATGCTGGGATTTAATTCTGGGCTTTTTGTTTTGTTCCACTGATTGATATATTTATTTTTGTACCAGTGCCACACTGTTTTTATTACTATGGTTTGTAGGATTGTTGAAGTTCTGAAGGGTGATGCCTCTGGACTTGTTTACTTCTCAGTTTTTGTTTTGTTTTGTTTTAAGCAGAGACTAATATGGGAAACCCAACGTCATTTTGTATTCCTGTGTGATAACCTTGATTTCTTGCAGGCATAATTCATCTACACCTTCATCCTGGGCTTAAGTACGTGTGTGCTCATGCGCTCTCAATATAAATAAACAGAGAGAAGAGAGTGGAAAATCTTACTGTTTTCTTAAGCAATTATCCTTTTTTCCCCCCAAAACAAAGTAGCAAAAAATTCTTAAGGCAAAGACTTCACCTTATATTGTGGTAGTTTTTTCAACCTAATCATTAAAAGTCTGGAGAGCTGTTAAAATAGACACTGAAAGCGTCCCTATGCCTGACCATATAGTGAAGCAGTCATGAGTGGGAACTCTTCTGTAGGGTCATTCTCATCTTCTATTGAAGGAAAAGAAGTCACATTTAAAGCATATTTGTAAAATGCCCAAGGGCATTCTTCACTTTTACTGAGATTTTCTTCAAGTCCATTGAAACATAAACAAGTAATTTCTTAAAAAAAAAAAAAAAACTCTCAGAAGATGGGGTGCCTGGGTGGCTCAGTCGGTTAAGCGTCTGCCTTTGGCTCAGGTCATGATCCCGGGGTCCCACTCCCGCTCCTTGCTCGAGAGGAGTCTGCTTCTCCTTCTGCCTGCTGCTCTCCCTACTTGTATGTGTGTGCTCATGCGCTCTCTTTTTGACAAATACATAAAATCCAAAATAAAATTCTAGACTAAATTTTCAGCACACATTTATTAGCAGAAATCAGGCTAACTGACCTAAAAGTTTGTTTTATGTTTTGTTTTAAGGTCTTTGGAGGAGTATAGCCAATGCTGGTGTATGAGTTTTCAAGAAGACACAAGTTGCTTTTTAAGAGCTGATTTTCTGGCCCTAAAACAATCTTGCCTTTCTGTTAACTTGGGATTCTCCTGCTCCTGCTCATTTGGTTTCCATAAAGGAATGCAACATGGTTCCATCGTGCCTTGAAGGGAAAGGAAAAATTTGACAAGAGACTGCTAACTGTTCCCTGATAAATAAGGTTAGTAAGAGAAACTTATGACTTTTTGACTGGGTGGGACATTTCCCACCCAGGCAGAAACTACATTTCCCAGCGTCCCTTGGATCTAGACATTTCCATATGCCTAAACTCTAGCCCATGAGATGTGAACAGAAGTGATAGGTGCCACTTCTAAGTCTTGACCTTTCAAGAAAAGTACTTTCCCTTCACTTTTCTCCTTGCTGTGGGTGGTGAAGCATAAGGGGCCTGGCCCATGGACTACTCCTTGGAGTAAGACCATCTTAATACCCTTTACGGAGAGAAACACATAACTTATTCCATTGGCAGTTGTTTGGTCTGTGTTAAACAATTGAGCCATCGTCTTAACGAATATAAGATGAGGAGTTGACGTTTGTGCCGAGTGTCCAGTAGGATTCACCAGGTGGACTGGGGTGTGAGAAGGGCATTCCAGGCTATCACGTGTACAAAGCTGGGGAAACTTTAATGATCTTTTTTTTAAAGAGCCAGTAAGTGGCTGATGGATTAGATAATTCAAGTCCATTGTTATCAAAGTCCATAATTATTTTGCAAAACCATTAGTATGAAGTTCGCTTAAGATTTTTATTCCCCAAAGGTGCCTGGGTGGCTCAGTTGTTTGGCGTCTGCCTTCGGCTCAGGTCATGATCCCAGGGTCCTGGGATCAAGCCCCGCATGAGGCTCCCTGCTCAGCGGGAAGCCTCCTTCTCCCTCTCCCTCTCCCTCTGCCTGCTGCTCCCATGCTGTGCTCTCTCTCTGTTAAATAAATGAATGAAAAATCTTTTAAAAAAGAAGAAAAAAATTTTTTTATCCCCCTGGAAAATATTGATGGACTTAAGTATTACCTACATGAACTGCCTGCTTTGTGATTCACTGGGAAATCCCAGAAACAGCTTTTTCACCAGAATAATGATATGAAAGCCAGTCCTAACCAATCCTAGTGTGAACAGTGCTGAAGAACAGCCCACCAAAGAGAGAATAGCCATGGGGCTCTTATCTAGATGTGGTTCGCTCCTTCTAAGTAGAAACTTCTTGAACAGGAGACTCCTGGGTTAACAAAATGACATAATTGTCTTAAAGTTTAAAAAAAAAATCAACTCTTCAAAATGCAACTGGTGTCTTCTTACAAAAACTCACATGCCAGAATCATCTCTATTTCTCAGAATATCTTACAACAAAGCATGAAGCAACCTTCTCAAGGGCTAGATTAGGGGGATTAGGTTTAAATAATCTTTTTTGCAGCACATCTAGAAACATATTTAGCTTCATGAAAAAGGAAACCCACTACTAACAGCCAATAATAATAATATTATTAACTTTTTAAAAAAGATTTTATCTATTTATTAGAGAGAGAGAGTGAGAGAGAGCGTGAGAGGGAAGAAGGTCAGAGGGAGAAGCAGACTCCCCATGGAGCTGGGAGCCCAATGCGGAACTTGATCCCAGGTCTCCGGGATCATGACCTGAGCTGAAGGCAGTCGCTTAACCAACTGAGCCACCCAGGCACCCCAATAATACTAACTTTTATTCGGGACTCATCATGTGTTAGTAACTGCACTAAGTGCTTCACACACATGATCTCATGTAATCTTGGCAGCGATCTTGTGGGGTGGGTACTATAATTATCCTGATTTTAGAGGCAAGGAAACCAGGACTTAGATTAAGTAGCTTAAGTTCTACAGCTGATCAGCAACAGAGCCACTACTTGATTGGAACTCAGTTCAGCCTGACTCCAGAGTCTCCCCTGCTCCACGCCCTCTGGTTAAACACAGCAGCCTCGAGCTTACTCATACATTAGAGCATAAAACCTTCCTCATGACCCAAAAGAGGCTTGATGGCGCACAAGCTAATATTTGCATACAGTCTTGTGTATGATTAAGTATTCAAGAGCCTTTTGTTGTTGCATGCTTGAGCCTCTAGGTTCTAAAACCCAGTCTTCCACCAGCTAATACTTAACTGTTTTCCTGTGCCTGGGCCTGCCAGGGGCCCCCAAGGAAATGGAGCAAGAAGGATTCCAAGGTGCTCTGGCATGGATTAGGTCCTCATGGGGTCTCCCTTGGATGCTTGCCCATCACTCCTCTTTCAGGCAGCCTTCCTCAGAGCCCAGTACACGGTCCAAGAGCCAGAAGCAGCCATAAGAGGTTGAGTTTAGGAGGCTGGCTCCAAATGACAAGGGTTACATCATTAGGTCCTCCCTCTTCGGGACCCAAGACTTTTTCCTAGGAGCAAACAGTCACCGCCTCTTTCCCCAGCACAGTGCCCAAGTCACCACACCACTTCAGTAAGTACTGTAAGTACTGTAGTAGATTAATTCGGGAATGCCAACACTTTTCAGTCTGAGCCGGGGACATCTGTTGCCGGTGATAAATGGATTATACTTTACCAAAGGCCAACAATGTCCCCAAACTTATTTACAGATCTTGAACCCACTGCGCCACTCAACCGAGTCAGAGTCTGATTAATTTCACCTAGCCCTCCCAGCAGCCTTATGCATAGGTATTATTATTCCCAGTTTCCAGATGTGTACACTCAGGTTTGGTCGGGGATGAATGACTTGCCTCAGATGGCTTGGGGAATAATTGGTGGAAATTTGGATTCCAAACCCCATGCACTTTATCTAGTGGTTCTGCTGCTTCCACTAAACCCATGTTTGGAATGGAAAAATTGCAGAAATGACAATTATCCATGGGCACACATGACATTCTTCACACTGTCCTCTTTGGGTATTTGAAACAAGGAAAATCCACATAAAAATACCCATCGCCCTCAGCCCCTAGTACTGCTGGGAGCAGAGCATCTTCTGAGATCACTGGTTGTTATCGAATAACAAGAACCTTGCAGGAGTTAAGCATCAGCTCCGAGGCCATTCAGACCTAGAGGAGCCAGGCCAGACCCCAGAGTGTCAGAATGATCCTGCCTTTTCCCTGCAGCAGGGAAGATCATTTCCAACCACAGCCAGGGAGGGCAGAGGCATTAGCAAGCCTGCAACATCAAAACGGCCAGATCAATTCGCAGAAGCACTTCTAAGGGAAACAAATCAATAAATTCCTTCCCCTAAAGATTGACAACATCATCAGGAAGCAACAGATGCATTTTAGAGCCCAGTGTGCTCTCTTGCGGTGCTGGGGAGCTACGCTCCCTGCGCTACAGTTTTGTCTCAGGAAAAGCGATTGTAAATCAGTGGTTGAACATCAGAGCTCGCAGCACCTGTCATGACAATAAATACTAACATTCCCAATGCACCAGGCAGGTTTCAAAGTGCCATCAGATACTTTGTCTCTTTCAATTAAGATCCTGCAAGGTAGACCTTACGGTCCCTATTTTACAGGTGGAATTCAGCGAAACTAAACCACCCAATTTGCTTAAAACCATGATTGTTATTATTTATTTTAAAATATTATTTATTTATTTGAGAGATAGAGAGAGAGAGAGAGAGAATGAGAGTGAGGACAAGCAGGTAGAAGAGCCGAGGAAGAGGGAGAAGCAGGCTTCCTGCTGAGCAGGGAGCCGGACGTGGGACTCAATCCCAGGACCCTGGGATCTTGACCTGAGCTGAAGGCAGACACTTAACGGACTGAGCTACCCAGGCATCCTTATTATTATTATTTTTTATAACCAAGGTGACTTGGAATCTCATATTTTGCCCACTGGTAGAGACTTCATCCATTCTCTTTCCCACTTTTGCAATTTTGGTACATCAGAGAAACTCTGTGTCATTGACTATTTTTCTTTTCATGAACCTCATTTTTATTACCTAAATAAATTAATGTTAAAAGGGGATTTCTTATCACTATTATAAAACAGCATGATTTCCTAGCAACAGAGATCATAAGAGACTGTGTACACTTTAAAAAGAAAAGGATACGTAATACCTTTACCAATGATACATGGACCACACTCTGTGAACAGAGAATTATACTGTGGGCCTTCAGGAGGAAATAAGGATGTAGTGGTGTTCAGTTTTGGGGTCCTGAAACATGAACTGTGGGTTGTAAGCTGTGGGTTGGTGTGGTTTTTTTGTTTGTTGGTTTTTTTTTTTTTTTTTTGGACAGACAGACATCACAAATAGGCAGAGAGGCAGGCAGAGAGAGAGGGAAGAAGCAGGCTCCCTGCTAAACAGAGAGCCCGATGCAGCACCTTGAGATCATGAACTGGGCTGAAGGTAGAGGCTTTAACCCACTGAGCCACCCAGGCACCCCTGTGGGGTGTTTTTGTTTTTGCACAAATTGATAGAACAAAGTTCACTTTACAGTGATAAAGACTGTAAGGTTTTAGGCCAAATAAAAAGGAGTCTCTCTCCCTTCCAGAGACCCTGCTCCAGGCCACTCCCCGGGTGAGTGGAGGTATTGGGAAGAGTAAGCCAGGTCAGATTTCCTGAAAGAACAGAGACAAAAAGTTTCCAAATAATACTATCACTTAGACAAATGAAACCAGACCAGTGTTCCATGCACACAAAACAGAAATTGGCTAACACGCCACGAGAATGGGGTGCTGACCTGCTCAGTTGGTGGAGGCTGCGACTCTCCATCTCAGTTGTGAGTTCGGGCCCCCTCGCTGGGTATAAAGATTACTCAAAACTATAAAATCTTTAGGGGCGCCTGGGTGGCTCAGTGGGTTAAGCCTCTGCCTTCGGCTCAGATCATGATCCCACAGGGTCGTGGGATCGAGCCCCGCATCAGGCTCTCTGCTCAGCGGGAAGCCTGCTTCCTCCTCTCTCTCTCTCTCTCTCTCTCTGCCTGCCTCTCTGCCTACTTGTGATCTCTTGCTCTGTCAAATAAATAAATAAAATATTAAAAAAACTATAAAATCTTAAAAAAAAATAAATAAAATACCATGAGGAGCAGCAAGGAAAAGCATCTCACCTCACTGCTTCACCCCTGAGATCAACCTATCACTGAAATTTGTTTAAGAGCCATTTAAGGATTATTGTCAGTCCTGACACCAAAGTGCTCTCTCCCCTGCCTGTCCTCAGATTTTTATCAATCTCCCCTCCCCCACATTCCCTGGACAGGCCTTTAATCAGCACCCTCAGAGGAGCGGCCTGAGCTCAGCCCCTCCCCAGCTCCCCATGGTTACCTGGCCCATCCTGAGGGGCTAATCCCCTCCAATTCATCCTCCACTAGTTGCCTGTGTCCTCTTTCCAGAGATACAGCTCTCCGTCACCCCACACGTGCCCCTGAACATTCTTAACGGCTCCCTGTTGTTATAGGATAAAATCTAAATTCCTTAATAGGGCCACATGGCCCTTCATGAGGCTCCCGCCACATCCCTCTTTTTTTTTTCTAACCTTCCAAATTTTACCCCAAAAGCATCTGATTTAAAGGATGTGTTTCATGGATAACGTCAAAACGTAACTCGTGGTTACCTCCTTCCCCTTTCTCTACTGGTCTCTTGCCACCACCTTGAACTCTTCTAACAAGAGTCCAGAAGACACCCAACAAAGCCTTGGGGATGGATCTGCAGAGAACCAGGGAAGTTTGCACCTCCAGTCCCCGTGTTCTTTGAGAGCAAGGCCAAAGAAACACAGAAAAGTCATTTGCCAATCCATGAATTATGCATAGATCTCTAGTTCCCTTCCCAAAGGTACTTCTTTAAAAACAAAGATTATTCATCGATTACTTCCTTTTAGTAAGTGGAAATGCTGACTGAAATTTGGTGCGTGGTGTGAAACACAAGACTTCAGAAATTCAAATACACGTTTAGAACAGCATACATTTTCATCTCTCAGCTGATAATGAGGAGGAAGGCTGTTTCTTCTTAAGCAATTGCCAGTTCGGGAGAAGTGTAAAACCCCAGCATAATTCATGAATTGGTTCCTTTGTCTGTTTTCAAACGTTAGTCCGGGTTTGGTAGGAAATAAGCCCATGCATATATTTAAGACATCCTGCTTCGTGCTGCCTTTGCCTTACAAGGTCTGTGGATTCACCAAAAATTCATTCTTTTACGCAACAGATACTGTCGAATGTCTCCTCGGGGCCAGGAGTATTCTGAAAGAAAGGATTGTTTGATGGGAGGATTGTAATATCCAATATTACAAATCTTTGCTTTAAATCACACGTGACCTGAAATGTTCAATGCAGATGGCTTCGCTGGTTATGCTGTAGAAGCTACAGAGTTACGAATGAAAAATTAAGGAAATCTGTCACCCCCTTTCTCTCCTCCTGACTACAACCTGCCGTCCTCCACGTCAGTAGCTGGCTGCTCGTTAGTAACCTCACCACACAAGATATCCTGCACAGCAGCCCCTGGGTGGCTCAGTCGGGTAAGCGTTGGCCTTCAGCTCAGGTCATGATCCCAGAGTCGTGGGATCAAGTCCCTCACGGGGGGGGCTCCCTGCTCAGCAGGGAGTCTGCTCCTTCCTCTCCCTCTGATCCTCCTCCCCACGTGTGCTCTCCCTCTGTCTTAAACAGGTCAATAAAATCTTAAAAAAGAAAAAAAAAAAAAGAAATCCTGTATAATCTCTGCTTTTCCTGTTGAAAAACAGAGACATATACATTAAGTGACCTGATTGTGGTTCCACTACAAATTCTTGTGCTGGTTTGTGCTGGTGTGTGTGTGTGTGTGTGTACACATGCACACCCTGGGGTCAGGGGGCAGGGCCATGGGTAAGAGTAGGAAAAGAGTGACGATAGAGGGTAAGAAAGAAGAATAAAGCAAAAGACTTACTTTTATTGAGTGCCTACTGCATGCCAGTCCCCCAGAATACCCTAGTTCATTCAAGCCATATAGCGATTTGTGGTAAATACTATTATTTCTACATTCTACCAATGTAGATGGTAGTCAGACATATTGTAAACAAGGGACTGAGGTACAGACCCATTCTTTTCAGTATTCCAAGCTAGTACCCCGGCCTGGTTGCTCATATCCAGTGTTCTGTCCACCCCATCACACCTCTCTAACCCACTGAAGGAAGGATTTGATGCATCCAGGATGTCCGTCGGTGGACTACCTATTTCATTAATTGTGTCTTGCTCACATTTTAATTTCTTAAAGTCTTGTTTGCATTGCTTGGTCTCAGAGCATGAGTGTCTCTTCCTCAAGAGCTGAGCTTTTGTTTTTCTGTAGCAAAATAAACATTGCCCATGGGGATCATATTCACCCACGTTATGCGTCATGGAAATAGGACTATTTCAACTTCAGGTTCTGTGTATCTAAAGCAAGATTTCAAATGGAGAGTAAGGGTGAGGTTCAGTAACCTCTGTCCAGTGCACTCCTGTCTTTATTTTGGAGCGGATTCAGTGGCTGAGAGAGGAACTCGGACGGCCAGGATCACAGGCAGGAAGGCAGGCAGGCAGGAGATCTTAGAGGACTGATTCTTCACAAATGGTACAGCAATATTTTAACAACCATCGCGGTCATGTTGGTGCCTTTTGGCTGAATATTGGCTTTGCTTCTGGCCTCCTTCTCTACCTGAGAGCCCGCTTCCCCCAGAGGTGACTTCCCTGTACTGAGCTGGTGGTGCTTCTATTTTTTTTTTTTTTTAAGATTTTATTTATTTATTTGACAGAGAGAAATCACAAGTAGATGGAGAGGCAGGCAGAGAGAGGGAGGGAAGCAGGCTCCCTGCCGAGCAGAGAGCCCGATGCGGGACTTGATCCCAGGACCCTGAGATCATGACCTGATCTGAAGGCAGTGGCTTAACCCACTGAGCCACCCAGGCGCCCCGCTGGTGGTGCTTCTGAAGAGAGTGGGTTAAAGGCACCATATGCAACCTTGAAGAACTACTCAGTCTTTTTCTTTTTCTTCTCTTTTTGCCTCATAGCTCGTCTGCAAGCCTTAGGGAATAATGCTTTCTGGGCGTGACTGCTGCATTCACCAACACCCCTTCTTCCCTTCCTCCAATAACCCAGCCCTGGACTCTGAGCTGGATCTGTGTCTTCCCAGCTACACACTAGATTTCTCACCCTGCCTTGAGCCCTGCTGTGATCTTTGTTCTAGCCAGGGGGATCGTACCACTTCTAAAGGTGCTTGTAAAGGAAGTGAATGGGCTCCCTTTGCCCCTTCGTTTTTTCTGATGACTGGGATGCAGCCAAAACACAGAGTCGCTACCTCCGAGCAGAAGGGAGATGAACGCTGAGGGGGGCAGATCTGATTTACCAGCCCAGACTCAGCTCTGGACTGAAACATGGGGGAGAAATGTTGAGCTCTTTTTGTGTAAGACACACAATATAAAGGGATCTTTTTTTTTTTTTTAACAGCAGCTTAGACTCTACCCTAACAAACGCTGCTTATTGAAGATTTCATTAGTTGATTTCTGTAACTTTCTATGTTTGAAAACAGGGAAGGGGGCCAGTGGGTCCAAAGGTACAGCGTATGCAAAGGCTGTAAGGCCAAAAAACAAAACTAAAAATGCAAAGTGCCCTGAGAGAACTGTGTGGACGAAGGGCAGATGGGCTGGGGGATTGTTGGGAGGACGGGTTGCGGAAGTCAGCCCTAGAGGCCGTATTGTGACTTGACTTTGAGTCCAGACAGACTCAGTGAAGTTTTGAGTAAGAGAGACGCACAGCTCAATGTCTATGGCCCTGGACTGTGGAGAACAAATTGAGGCAGGGTTTGGGGGAGCAGGAGTCAGAGACACCAGGTCTGGGGCCGTGATGGTAGAACAGGTTAAAAATAATGGTGGCCCAGACTAAGCAAGACTGAAGTAGACAAAGGGAAAACCGTGGGGGAGGGGTGAATCATGGCGAATGAGGACAGAGGATGGTGGTGGGCTGGTGAGAGAGGAGTCGGGGGTTTCTGGCGTGTGTGGTGGGTTATGGTGTTCAGAAGAGAGCATTCTGGCAGAAACAGAAAGCCAATAAAGCTGATAAAGCCTGCGGTCTCCCACTGTCCCTGCAGAAACCCCTTTCTGCCCATCTTATACCCTCTCTTCTTCACTCACTTCTCCCCAAGGTCGTAGCTGCGATCCTTTCTGCTCTGGCTTTTCTCCACACTTGCTTTTCACCAGTGATTTTCCACTCCCCAAGAGGATTTCCTTGAATCAAGCTCACATGTAGCCTACTTTTTTTTTTTTTTTTTTTCAATTTGACAGACAGAAATCACAAGGAGGCAGAGAGGCAGGCAGAGAGAGAGAGGAGGAAGCAGACTCCCCGCTGAGCAGAGAGCCCGATGCGGGGCTCGATCCCAGGACCCTGGGATCATGACCTGAGCCGAAGGCAGAGGCTTAACCCACTGAGCCACCCAGGCGCCCCTGTATCCTATGTTTTGAAACATTTTTTCTCTAGAGCAAAGAATGTTATCTATTACTTGCATCAGTCACTTTAAACCCATTTCCAAGATTAATTGTAAACCAGATACCACCATATACTTCAGAAACTACAGCTATCAGAGGAAGTGGCCGACCCACTTCAGAGATTCCTTGGGATGGCTCACAAGTCAGTCAGAGCTTTTTGATTCACAGTATCATGACAAGAGTTGACATTATTCAAGGAAAAAAGGGGAAGAAGTGACATTTTATTTTATTTTATTTTTAAAAGATTTTATTTATTTATTTGACAGAGAGAAATCACAAGTAGGCAGAGAGGCAGGCAGAGAGAGAGAGAGAGGAGGAAGTAGGCTCCCTGCCGAGCAGAGAGCCCGATGCGGGACTCGATCCCAGGACCCCGAGATCATGACCTGAGCCGAAGGCAGCGGCTTAACCACTGAGCCACCCAGGCGCCCAAGAAGTGACATTTTAAATGGTCTCTGTCACCAGAAGTCAAGTACATGTGGGACGCTGCTAGGTGTTTTGAAATTCTGAGCCTTGGAGAGAGCGTTCATTAATAACTCTCTTTCTCCCAGTGCTCTGGGTTGTGTTGGGTTCCTTCCAGACGTTTTCGTCTACAGTGGAGAGTGTCAGTGTTAGGTCTCTTCTATGTCTGGTAATAGTGCCCCCTTCCCTTTGAGATAATCCTTATTTTACTCCATGGGACTCTACTAGGGCTTTCAATCACAGGGTTTTTCTTCTCTGGCCACAGGGACAGGCACCTGCCCTGGATCAAACCCATCGTGGTGCCCCGATTGATCCAATGAGTATGTGACCCATTGGGCTACTCATGGTTTTCCCTGGGATCAATAAATAGATGCTAGATGAAAGAGGGGATGTCTCTTGTGTTGGTGCTGCTAAGCTGGGACAGCGTAAGTGTAGATCTATCTGTATTAATTTTCCTTGGCAACGTGTGTGTGTGTGTGTGTGTGTAGAAAGTTCATCTTTAGTAACAGGATATTGTACTGACACCAGAGAGAAATAGAACTGGAAGATGGGTTGAGAGAACTGTGATGGTGTCAAGGTTGCTCCCAGACCACATGGCCTTATTCCTGAAGCTCTCCTCCTACTCCCATGAATTACCGCTGGTTTCTCTGCTCTGTGAACCAACGCAGTCCTTCTTTGGTTCAGCTGGCTTAAATAGGGCTTTTGTCACTGTGGGGTTCTGATAGTACATGGCCAGTTCCTAACGCTTATCTATACCATAATTACCAATTAATGCCAAGTGCCCATAGGTTCACATGACTGAGTATGTTCCTCGTCTGGTTTAACATTTGCATTTTACCAAGGGCCTTCTAGAATTAATGCTTTGATGCCAAGGAGACTTTTTCAGTGGAGGGAACAGCAAGCTATGGGGAGAGAGGTTTGCTGGGGTACCTGGACTTTCCCCAGCCCCTCAAGTTATTTGGGGCCATGAAGTAGAATCCTTCACTTCCAACCTCTACTCCATCTGTAGATGTCTTCTGTGGTAGCTGGGAGCAGGGGTTGGAGCCAATGGATATCAGGACCTCATTTTACGAGCCCTTTTCCAGGGTCTGGACTTCCCACTCCTGGTTCTCTTTTCCCCCATGGTAACAAGACACGGGGACGTTGTTCAGCAGGAAATTCACCACCAAATAGCAATTGCCACACTTCAGGGGAGGACCATTTGCAACTAATTACTTCCCAGGAAAATACCCAAACATAATTTTGTTCATTATTAAAATTTTCCAATAATAGATTTATCTTCCCCATTAAGTAATACATTATTCTCCTACCAAACACAGAGGAGAACAAGAATTACTAGGCACTGTTTATATTAAATTGTTGCTTAATAAATTAAAACTCCTATGGTTATGAATAAACTAGGTCATCCGCACATTTTGTAAATTAGTAGTTCCTTGTAGTTATGCTCTCCTGGTCAAAGCCTAAAAGAGGGGGAGAGAAAAAAATGATTATCATTATTATTTTATTGTTTTCAAGCAAAGTACTGCTCTCTGCACTGTAGTTTAAAATAAACTGCTCAATCTAATACAGTAGAATCAATATGGTTGAGTATCAATCAATAAAGATGAATTTCAAAGGCAATGGTCTGTGAACTTTTAAAGTCGCGTTCAAAACTGCATCTCCTTGGATACGTAAGAGCTGATAAATAACAGACCTCAGATAGCATTTGGAGAACCTTGACGCAGCCAGCACTGTCTGCAGTGATTTTCATTATTGATCAAAATGTTTTTTTCCTGTTACAACTTTTGGGTGAGTTGAGAAGCTTTTCCCTCTGATTTAGGGAAAGTCAATTTCTACCCTGTCATCTTTTTTTTTTTTTTAAGATTTTATTTATTTATTTGAGAGAAAGAGATAGAGAATGAGAGGGGAGAGGTCAGAGAGAGAAGCAGACTCCCCACCGAGCAGGACTCTGATGTGGGACTCACTGTGGGACTCACTGTGGGACTCAATCCCCAGACTCCAGGATCATGACCTGAGCCGAAGGCAGTTGCTTACTCAACTGAGCCACCCAGGCACCCCTCCCCTGTCATCTTTTTAATTTGAGATGATCAATCGAGGTTTCCTGAGGTCATATCAAAAATGGTGGACACTATCAAATCAATTACAAGGACTCCTCAAGTTACGAAATCCTCACATACAGAATCATATAATGCTAATAGATTGTAGCTCTCGGTTTGGTTTTGTTTTCCAAGTCCTTAGCCATTCAAAGGTCACTGGGGACAGCAACCAGGCCACCCTCGGCCACTTGCTCCCTCCTCCTGATAGCGCTGTGGAATTGTTGGAATCTATGTATTTATCACCCAAGTACCTCCTTTTTTCTCTTGAAGGGTGAACATACCAGGTCTGTCATCATTGTTTTTGAACAGCTAGAGTTCAGTTATTTCTATTCTGCTGATTTTTCTCCCTCGTATCTATACACGGACACTCTTTTTTTTTTTTTTAAGATTTTATTTATTTATCTGACAGACAGAGATCACAAGTAGGCAGAGAGGCAGGCAGAGAGAGAGAGAGGAGGAAGCAGGCTCCCTGCTGAGCAGAGAGCCCAATGCGGGACCCGAGCCGAAGGCAGCGGCTTAACCCACTGAGCCACCCAGGAGCCCCTATACACGGACACTCTTTAGACACATTTCTCTTCGCTCGCTCTCTCCCTCTCTTCAGCTACTGTCAATTACCTCAGGAATTTCTACTTCTTTGATGAACAGCTGTTCTCCTTCCATATAACTCCCTCCTCCTCTGTTTTCCTCACCATGAGACTCCCCCCCCCCCCCCCCCAAAAAAAAGAAAACAAAAAACTCTATCCTGCCTAATACATATAAGGATAGTGCTGATATTAATAAGGAAAACAAAAGTCAAGTTTAAAACTGTAGCTGACACAATAAGGAATCACTGCAGTCAAACCCTACTCAGAGGGTTTCCTCAGAATCTCTACAAAAACACCCCACCCATTTATCTGCTCTAGTTAGGTCACTTAAGGTAATACTTACTTCATAGTCAATATTTTTTCTGTTGAATCAGGAATTTAAAAATAATTTCTTTTCTCCTTAGTGTGCAAGATACAGTAGTCCAACTAGTTTAAATAAGTTAACATCATTTCCATGCATCCTAAACTTTTGGTGATACCTCCTCACCCTCTGCCCCCATCAACTACCATAGTTAAATATCTTTATTTTTAAAAATTAAATGCTTATGTTGTTATTGAAGGAGAAATTAATCACTGGGAAAAAACAAAATAAGGAAGTGGATAAATTTAAGAAGTCCCATTCCTTACCCCTTACACCTTTTTTCCTCTCTCATCACCAATAGTCAAGAGTCTGAAGCGTTCCCTTTAAGAACTTTTTTTCTATGCAGTCACAAGTATTTCTCTCTCTCTCTCTCTCTTTTTTTTTTTTAAGAGGAGGAGAAATTACCTCTCCTTCTCTCTGTATCAGGTAAGTTTTTTCTTACTATGGCATCTTTTGGTGTATAGACACAATGGAAAAATTCTTTAAATTTCCTCCCTATTAAATACTTAAACAATTGTTTCTGGAAAAAAAAAAAAAGAAAGAAAAGAAAAGAAAAAAAAGAAGATGGGATACATATGCAGTCAGGGTATCTGAGATCAGAAAGTGGAAAGATGAAAGGAAGGAAAATTCTTATTCTACTTCATGGGACCCTGCAGGCAGAAATTCACTTGTCCAGAGCATAAGAAAGAAATAGAAGAAACTATTGATTCATGGGGCTGGAAGGCAGGTTTCGCTAAACTTTAAAGGAATATTATTTTCTTGAAAAAATACTCTTTTTGGAAGAAGATAGTCAACTACGATTATAAAACAAGTAAGAAGAAAAGACACCAGTTCACATGTGCTGTGCCTCATCTTTCTGAATCCTCTGAATATATTTTCACCAAACCCACACACTTGAATTCCTGTTAAAAAAAACCAAAATGGGGCGCCTGGGTGGCTCAGTCAGTTGGGCGTCTGCCTTCGGCTTGGGTCACGGTCCGCAGCTCCCTGCTCAGCAGGGAATCTGCTTCTCCCTCTTCCTCTCCCTCTGCGCCTCCCCTGCTTGTGCTCTCTTTTACTCTTTCTCTGGAATAACAAAATCAGAAAGAAAGGAAGGAAGGAAGGAATGAAAAAGGCTGACCAAAATGGAGGCCACAGATGGAGTGTATCTCTAAGCCAACCACCCATTGCCATGTAGCCCAAATTTAATTTGCCCCGAATTCCCCCCAAATACTGACTCTGACCTTAAGCAAAGCTAAGTCTTCTTTGGGTCAGCTGGATCTTGCAGCTCTCTAGCCAACCAGCTACAAACCTGTAAGCTACAGCAGTGCTACTATCCGGAGAGGAATATAAGTTTCTAGTAACTGATCATGATTTTAAAAAGAAAGTACTTTGTCATGCAGGCTTTATAAACTGAATTATAACTGCTGAGAGCCAGGCTTCTTACCGTTTTCGGTTTTGAAATCTTCCTGCTTACCGTGTGTTTCTCTCAAGACACTCACATCAAGGAAAGCCCTCTGATTTTTATTTTGACATATGTTTACATTAAATGTTATTTGCTTCAGAGAGCCTAGAAACAATTGAAGCTATGGAAGACTCCAGGTAGCCATATTGTTTTTTAAGCATAAATGAGAAAAGACAAATGCATTTTTCTTATTTTTTCTTCTTTCTGCTTCTCCCAACCTCTTCCCCTCTCTTTTCCCCCTTCCCTCCCCTCCCCTCCCCTTCCATTCCCTTCTCTCCCAGTCCCTTCTCCCCTCCCCTTCCCTTCTCCTCTCCTCTCTCTCAACTTCACTGAAGCCCAAGCAACTGCATTGTGAAGGGGAAACAACCCGCCATGACCAAGTTTATTCTCCTGGGACTGACAGATGGAGCTGAGTTTTTGTTGTGCTCCTAGTCATTTACTGTATCACCGTTATTGGCAACGTGACACAACTCTGATGATCAGAAGTGACTCAAGACTCCAGTGTACTCTTCCCCAGTCCCCTCTTCTTCCTGGATCTCTGTTATGCCAGCTCAGATGCTGGCTCATTTCGTCCCCGAGAGAAAAACCCTTTCCTTCATTGGTTGCTTTTTTCAATTCTACTTTTTCATTGTCCTGGTAATCACAGATTATTATATGTTTATAGTGATGGCTTTTGACCAAGAAGCCGGCATCCCAAGTCCTCCTTACCTGGTTAGATTGGTAACAAAATATCCAGCTGTGTCTGCCTCTCTCTGATTGCTGCTCCTCATACATATGGCTTTGCAGGTGGTCTGCATAGACTAATCCGATTCCACCATCCCGGGGACCGATGAGATCAACCACTTTTACTGCGTGGACCCTACGTCTCTTAGTCCTCGCTTTTTCAGATACTTGTGTCACAGAAAGTACCAGGCTAGTGGCCTACCTCTGTCTCTTGAAACTTGAATATAATTTACAAGAGGGTCAACAAAAATGTCAGAATTGTCAGCTTGTAACTCAACTTTCTTCCTTTGCATTGTATAAGGAGGGAAGCGGAGGCTCTATCCTATTTGTGGCAATAATTCTTAGTTGCAATAGTGAAGAAATGGTCCTGTGAAAAGTTTCTCTGCATCACGTGCTCCTATTACTTGGGCATTGTTATTTTTCTAACTTAGATGGATTTTTGCCAGAGGGAGAGCAGAACTGTAATTTCAATGCATCTTTTACTCTCAACATTAATGTTTTTAAAATAATTGATTCTTTCCCGTCATTAAGGGAAATGGTGCCTCTAAGACAATATGATGCTTACCCACTACCCTAAAATACTTCCTTGGGCTGATTTTCTGCTGGCCTCTCTCTCTCTCTCTCTCTCTCTCTCTTTTTTTCCATTTACTGAAGATTGAAATTATCCCCCTCTCCACCTCCCCGTGAAGGGAGTGGTTTCACCCTCTAATTGTTACTGATTGATCATTTCTTCTTATTAGAGGCAAAATATTTTTTCTTGTTCATCACTACCTTACTTTTATTAAATTCTCCGTTAATGAGATTAGGAGGACAGCTGATTTGAAAGGGGTCTTTTTTGGACAGTGGCTTTCCAATACTGCCAGGACTTCCCTCTGAAAAACCCATAAATGGAGTTTCCATGGAGCCCTTTAGTCCTTCCCCCTCAGCCTACCCTTGCAACTAACATTGACCCTGAAAACTGGAAATCAGCTCTTCATTGGCCACTTTCTCCAGTAATTAGTGTATTTTTAATAATACTACAGTCTTGTGATGCCAAGCAGTCAGTGGATGTTAAAGGGAAATAAACATCTTGTAATTCCGACTGGTAGGAAACAGTCATTTCTAATTATTCGTTCTTTAATGGAATGAAAGACTCTGGCATAGACTAGAGCCTCCACACAGCCACTGCTTCCGTTGATTCTTACTTTTGACTGTCTGAAAAGGCAAAGTCAGCTGGATTGGTCACAGGCTCCAAATCCAAATGGCTTTATACCATGATGGAGGACACAGGTATTTCATGATTTTGGTGGGTGTTATTGTATAAGCTTGGAGAGCTGGTTATTCAAAGCTAAGGTCCTGAGTTCTAGAATAGTCACTAGGGGTTATTTCAGAAGAAGACCTGGCCACATTCAGACATGTAGTCAGTGCCTAAGTATCTCAACAGATATCTTTTGCGAAGGTCCATTATGGCGAGCTGCTAACGATACAAAGATGATTTTGTCAGTCCATCCAAAAGACACTTTTCGTCTTCACCCTACTTGACTTTTGTCACAAAGACAATATTATGCAGTCACCAAGTTCTATTTTATTTTCCTAATCCTTGATGTACAGAAGGGCCGTGTTTTCTGGTCTCCCCTGCAGTTCGCTTGAAACGAACTACTTCGGGCCAAAACCTCTCCAGGAAAGGGGTGTGCGTGACTTCTGTGCTGAAACACCAGAGCACGTGGGGCCCTCCATGCTCTCTCTTTCCCTGTTGGAATTTTTGGGCCCTTATCTTCCAATGGTGGAAACAGAGGATGAAACCAGCCTGGCCTCTTGGATTGCTGTTCAGGCTGAGGTTCCTCAGAGCCCTGCAGCAGAGTGTGAGAGGGAAATAAACGTTCAGTAACGCCCCTGTGATTTAGGGGTGGTTTTGTTCCTGCATTATCACCTAGCTTATTGTGGCTTCCAGCCTGTTCTTAGACATCTGACCCTGACAACCTTCCTTGGATCATGCAAATTAAAGCTCTCGTGGGGGATGCCTGGGTGGCTCCGGTGGTGAAGCGCCATTAGGCTCAAGATTTCAGCTCAGGTCATGATCTCATGGGTCCCGAGATCGAGGCCCTTGTCCAGTCCCGCTCAGTGGGGAGTCTGGCTGGGATTCTCTCTCTCCCTCTCTCTCTGCCCCTCCACCGACTTGAGCGCATGCGTGCTCCAGCTCTCTCTTTCTCTCAAATAAGTATATAAATCTTAAAAAAGAAAAAGAAAAAAAAAATTCTCCTGATCTTCCTGCAACTCCTCAGCCTCCCATTAAGGTTCTTCTTCCCAATCCCAATCTTTAAATATTGGAATTTCCCAGTTTTCCACCCTGGCTCTCTTGTCCTCGCACTCTAACTCAGTTTTCCTGTTATCAATTACTGTATGATGAGGACTTTCCAATCCATGACTCTAATCCAGGCTTTTCTCCTAAATTATAGATCCCTATACACGTCTTCCTCCTCCCGGAGGTCTCCTATGCATCTGAAGCTCAATCTATTCAAAATTCAACTTAAAAACTCACCTTCTCTCAAACCTGCGCCTCTTCTAGATTTTATTTTCTTCTCCCCTCAGTGAAGGCCATCACCCTGCATTGTAGCTATTCTCCAAAGGTGGCCCCAATGAACCATACATCCTATGTTCAGATCATTCTACATGGAATCTATTTGGCCCCATGACCTACTTTAACCAATAGAATGTGGTGGAATTGAGACATGGCACCAACAGCTTCCACTTTTGCACTTTGGAAGGTTTGAACTGCCACCTAAGATGTCCAGTTATTCTTCTGGAGAGTCTCTATGGAAACAGCGAGGCCCTGGGTCTACATGGAAAGAAAGGAGAGGCCCAACTCTCCCCACGTTCCAGATGAGCCAGTTTCCCAGCCAGCCATCCGTGACAAAGCCCTACACATGTATTGATGCCATCTTGGATATTCTAACCCAAAATGCTGGATGACTGCAAACAGGTGAGACAGTACCTATCACCAGACGAACCATCCAGTTGTGCACCATCAACTGACAGAATCTGGAAAAATAACAAAACAATTGTTTAACTATTCAATGTTGAGTAGTTTGTTACACAGCAATATGGATAACTGAAACACTATATACCCAGAAGCCTGGAATCATCTTTTCATTTCTCCCCTCATCCTCCACATCGAGTTCCCAGTCCCTTTGATTATACCTCCTAAATATTTCTTGAAAGTACTTTTTATTTTTCCATATACTGCCGCCCAGTCCAGATTACCATCTTTCCCTTCTCTAGTATTGGATGCCTCCTGTAGCAAGAGGAATAATTTAAAATGCAAATATGACCATAGTGTTTGTTGGCCATCTAGAGCTTTCTCATTGATCTCTACTGTTTTTAGGATAAAATTCAATCCTCTTAACATGGCTTACGAATCTGTGCAGAGGCTTGTCCCTGCTTATCTTCCAGCTTTATCTTACGTGACTCTCTATTCCACTCATCCCTGATTTGTTTCAGTTTCTTCAGGATGTCATGTTGTCTCTTGACTCCTTGCTTTTTTACTTGTTGTTCTTTCTACCTAAAATACTTTCTCCTAGAGCCGTCCCTTCCCCTTCTCCTTTTCAAATTCCTACTCATCCTTCAGGTCTTCGTGTAAATATCATTTCCTCCTGGGAGCCTTCTCTGATCCTCCAAGCCTGGGTTAGTTGTCCCTGCCAAGTGCTTCCATATCATTCATCAATTCTTTCATTCATCAAATTTTTATTGAGCTTATACTATGAGTCATACCCTGTGTCATCCTTCCCCTGTAATAGCACTCATCATCCTGTTCTGTAATTATTTGTTTGTGTAGCTCTGTCATGAGCCTGCAGGCTCTTCAAGGAACAAGGCTATGTTTATCTCACTCCACTTTGTCCCCCTGGCATTGAACACATAACATATGGTCAATATGCATATGTAATGAATGAATGAAACTAAACTTAGTCTCCATAGGTGGGATGGCTCGTGGAATGAAATAATTATTCAATAAGTACACATTTCTGATCAACATCTCACTGAATATTTTAGCAGATATTTGGCAAGAAAAAAAGGTCATGGTTTATTAGAGACAAAGTACAGTTTTTAGTGATGAATTAGGATAAAAACTCAAGTTTTGTTTGGCTTTCTAAAAGCATTAGATATTTATGAATTAAAGGGTTGTTGTTGACACCATTGAGTGTTAAGACAGCAGCTTTGATTCTGGACTGCTGCAAACCTCAGGCTAGATAGGAAAGCTAATGCTGGAGAGTCACTACATCATTTATGTCACAGATAGCACTGGTAACATCTGAGTACCACTCGGAAAACAGCTTAAATACATCTGCTACAAAAAGATAGGGTGTTAGAAAAGTCCTTATACTCTGGAAGACCAAATATACTATACCTCAAAGATGAGTGATTTCCACGGGGCTTAGACCTGATAATTGTGGCCACTTTCAGTGATGACCCTGGTTGGCTATTCAGTAGCTAAGAAATGCTGGGTAGACCAGTTTCCTTAAATAGCCTATCATCTTTAAAAGTCTTCAGATAGGGGCACTTGGGTGGCTCAATCGGATAAGCATCTGCCTTTGGCTCACGTCATGGTCCCGGGTTCCTGGGATGGAGCCCTGTGTAGGGCTCCCTGCTCAGCGGGGGGACTGCTTCTCCCTCTCCCTCTGCTCCTCCCCCTGCTTGTGCTCTTTCTCTAGCTTGTTCTCTCTTTTACACACAAGTAAAATAAATACAATTTAAAAAAAAAAATGTCTTCAGATAATTGCCTCTCATTCATGGCCCCATTTCAAGGCAATTTCTGCAATAATCCCGGCATGGTAACCAAAGCATATAGGGATAGACACACCAGCAAAGTCCCCGCCATCAGGGAAGCCATGTTGGTGACCATCTGTAGCTATTCTTGCTAACATCACTGTTACTGACCAACAAGGTTCTTGTATTCATCACAAAGCCCTTCTACTTTTAGCCTAATTTCAGTAACCCTTAGGAATATTAGGCATGCAAAAGAAGCTTTGAAAGTGTGTTGGATGCAAATAAACATTTCATGTAACAGTTGTTTATTAAATTAAAATGCAGGTTCTATTCCAAAGCACGGTTTCTCTGGGTGCTGGGAATAAGTGTGAATTGTATTTTCCCATGGTTTCTGACATTATTTTTCATTGAGAATATTCTATTACAGCAAGAAGGAACAACATAATAATAAGATACAGAGGTAGAAGAGACCTTAATAGTTATTTTTGCTATGCCTATCACCACACACTTGGGAAAGATAAGACCCAGAGAAGATGTGATTTACTTGATCTCTGATGGCATGCAAACATTAGTCAAAAGGGAACTTTTGTTTAGTGTTTTCAATTAAATGTCAGTATAGCCTATATCGTCAATACAGCTTATATCATCAAGAATAGGGGAAAACTGGGACGCCTGGGTGGTTCAGTGGGTTGGGCCGCTGCTTTCGGCTCAGGTCATGATATCAGGGTCCTTGGACAGAGTCCCGCATCGGGCTCTCTGCTCAGCAGGGAGCCTGCTTCCTCCTCTCTCTCTCTCTGCCTGCCTATCTGCCTACTTGTGATCTCTCTCTGTCAAATAAATAAATAAAATCTTTAAAAAAAAAAAAAGAATAGGGGAAAACTGGCTTTCTAGCCATACTACCATACAAACATACATGTTTTAGATTCCCTCCACCCCAAACATGACAAATTGGCTCATCACTAACGATAAATGTTTCTGACTTCTGTATGTGAACTTGGATTCTATGGGGGCATTTGAATACTAGAACTTGGGTTCGTATATACTATGGACAAGTACCACAAACTGGGTGTCTTAAAAACCAGAAACTGATTGTCTCAGAGTTTGGGGAGCTAGAAGTCTGAGATCAAGATGTTGGCAGGATTGGTTCTTTCTGTTGGCTGTGAGAGTATCTGCTCCTTGTCTCTCCCCTAGATTTTGGCATCTTACTGGCAATCTTTGGGTTCCTTGGTTTGGTGAAACATCAGCACATTCCCTGCTTTCATGTGTACATGACACTCTCCTTGTGTGCACATGTCTGTGCCCAAATTTCTTCTTTTTATGAGGTTACCAGTTATACCATATCAGAGGCCCAACCTACTCTAAGATGACCTCACCTTAAGTAACTCTGTCTGCAATGACCTTATTTCCAAATCAGATCACATTCTTAGGTACTGGGCAATAAGGCTTCAATATACAAATTTCTGAGGGTGACACAATTCAACCTAGAACAGTATCAGAGAAAAGAGGATACTATGGGATGAACAGATTACAAAGATTCTTTGTAGGTAGCTGGTTTACTCTGAGAGATGAGTTCTGGACCAAGATAGATATGAGGAGTTTGCCTGAAGTCTAGACCTGTATTTCAGGATGTTTGGGGATCAGTTTTTTTCCTAGCCTCAGCCCAAGTCCTGGGTCTCTGTCCATGGCCACATGGGAATTTTGTGGCTGCCATATAGACACATATAACAGAATCTCACACAGCCATAAAAAAGGTGAGATTGTGCCATTTGAGACAATGTGAACGGACCTAGAGGGAATTGTGTTAAGTGAAATAAGTCAGATTGAGAAAGTGAGAAAGACAAATACCATATGATTCCACTTATGAGTGGAATCTAAAAACAAACAAAAACAAACAAACAAAAACCCCCAAACCAAATGAAGAGACAAACAAAAAGCAGACTCCAACCTACAAATACAGAGAACAAATTGATGGTTGCCAGAGGGGAGGGAATTGGGCGGTTGGGCAGAATGGGTAATGGGAAGGGGCGATACAGGTCTCTAATTATGGAATGAGTAGATCATGGGAAAAAAAGGCCCAGCATAGGAATACAGTCAATGATATTGTAATTGTGATGGAATGGGACAGATGGTAACTAGCCTTGCTATGAACAGAGCAAAATGTATAAACTTGTCAAATCATTCAATTGTATACCGGAAACTCATGTAACACTATGTGTTAACTACCCCCAAAAAACAAAACAAAACAAAACAAAACAAAACAAAAGGACTGTGGATTTGAAACTATTCAGAATAAAGAGAAAAAGGAGTTATAGAGTTTATCCCTTAACTTTTCTTAAAGCCTGAAGCTTGGGAAGCGAATGAATAATCGTGTGCCAGAATTTGCTGAAATTACCTATTTTCTCAATTGCTCCATTCATCACTCTTATTTTATAGACAGATATGAACTACCTGCCCTCAACATTGGAGCCATGTTCTTTCTGTAAAAAGATGCACAAATAAGTCTTTAAAAATATTGTTAGGAAGTTTTAAATTCCTTAGTGGGTGCCTTTGAAATATCGCGATGGATGCTTCTTGGCTAGTGGAACATTATTCAGGTAGGGTCAGTTCTTCCTCCAACCAGATAACTAGTTCTTCGGCGTAGCACCAGCTTGCGGAATATGACAATCCCAGGCACCAAGCAGGAATCAGACATACACATCATGCTTTATGGAAGAGAATTAGCAGAAACTCATCTCAGTGCGCCTTCAGAGGAGGAAACTAAGCGGACAGCCTTGTTAAGTTAGCATATAGACTTGGAATACAGTACAACATCCATCATCTCATCAAAATTCAATTAAAATGTGGGTTACTGGCCAAAGAAAAGGAGCCAATTTTCTCCCTCCCTCCCTGCCTGTCTCCCTCGCTCTCCCCTTCTCTCCCCTCCCCTGCCTGTTTGGAAGAGTTCTTGGAACATCACTAAACCCTTAATGGTTCTTTCACTATGGGAGCCAATTTAAAAGGATAGTTTGAGCATTTGAATGACCCTTAATATTAGAAATTAGAACTTGTGCAGTTATCTAATTGCTATTAATTTAAAACATGCTGGCGCTAGCCACAGTGGGCAGGAAGGAAGCATATTTTAAGGTCTTCTTTTTAAGGAACATTTTTTAAAAATTTATTTTTTTTAAAGAGTTCATTATTTATTTGACACAGAGAGAGAGATCACAAGTAGGCAGAGAGGCAGGCAGAGAGAGAAGGGGAAACAGGCTCCCTTTTGAGCAGAGAGCCTGATGCAGGGCTCAACCCTAGGACCCTGAGACCATGACCTGAGCCGAAGGAAGAGGCTTAACCCACTGAACCACCCAGGAGCCCCTTTAGGGACTTTTGATATAATTATAAAACTCTTTGGGTCCTACAGGATCTTCTTTTATATGGCAGAGAATGTGTAGCAGTGATTATCCACTTAGCTCAGATCCATTCCAGGATTTTTAAAAAAATGTTATTTGCTAACATATACCAGACTTCACACAGGGAAAAGGTAAGCCCACAGGTCCTGTAACAAGATTTGCAGTGTTAAATGTAATTGGGTCTCAAATTTAAAGCAGTTCAATGTCTTAATTTGTTCTTTTCTTCCTACCATAATATAATGAGGATAAACTTTGACACACAGCAGCTCTGCAAAGAGAAGATTTCTCCGTGTTCATTGTTTCTCAAACCAATCTTCCTTCCTGAAATTTGATTTCTGAAGTGCCTTACAGTCCTTAAGCCAGGTGGCTGCAATGAGTTCACTTGGAACATTCATAATCACCCGAAATAAAAGCACGTTCTAGAAGCCAGACGCACTTAAGACAGTCAGATGGGGTTAGTCACCAAGTAGAAATAACTCTTTTAACCTCTCGCTAATTCCGCCCAGTGGGCTACCCACTACAGCACAAGTTGCTGAAGGGAATCATCTTGGCTCTGAAATAAATAGTATGAACCTCTGTGGGTTAAGCACGTACGTGTTGTTTTAGACACACAATTCATTTTTCTGATGCTTTGGCCCAAATATCATCAATTGGAGATTTGCCTTGTGGTTTGAAGAAGGAGAACCACAGGATGCTTTCCAAAGGGCCCAGAAGAAACCTGCTTTATAGAGGCCTTCTAACCCCAGACTTCAATATCGGAATATTAAATATTATATTTTTTCCAGATCACTTAGCCTTCCAGCTCCAGGAAAGATCAGTTGAGAAAGCAATAGGATTCTTAGAAAATCGAAGAAATACAATGTGGAATCTGGGGGTTGGGGGGGCACCATGGGTTTGGATTTGACCACAGCTGGCAGTGTTTTTGTTTTTCTGCAAAATCGGCTGGCACACATGTTTTTCATTACTCGGTTAGCCTGAGGAGGAACTGAACTTCATTTCTGATGGAGGTCCCTCATAAATAGGAGTCCTGCCACACCCTATCAATAGAGCCAACTTTCTAGAATATTCTATGAGGTAGAAGTAATTGTGTTGACTTGAAAAGAGGTATCAGACTTCTTCCCCTTGTTTTAGTTTCCCCCTAAATAGGAAAGTCAGGAGGTTGGTGTTGAAGAATAAACAAGAAGAAAGGTAAACTAATGATATTTTTTTAATAAAAAATGATATTAAAGGCAAAGCAGGTGTTGCTAAGGAAAAAAACATAGACCCTATTAAATGTTGACCTTAAATTAGCTTAATTATTTTTTAAAAATCCCAAATACTACCAGGAATGAAATTGTAAGCACCTGTGTTAATTTTAATGAGATTTTATGCATGTGCCATAGCCCAATATTCCTGCCTCAGCTAGGAAGCTTCCCATTCCAAGTAACAGAAAGAAAAAAAAAAAAACTCACGTAGGATTAAATAATAAGGGAATTAATAAGTTTTATGAAACTACAGTGGTGTGGGGTTCAGAACTGGTTAGCTCAATGGTATCATTGTTGACTCTGTTTCTTCTATTTTTTTCAGAGCTGTATCTGCCATCTACAGTGTGGGCTTCCCCCTAAGGGTATAAGGTATCTTCCCCCTTGAGGTTATAGGGTAGCTGTCAGTACAATTAGCTCCACATGCCTCCTTGCTCTTATCCAGAGAAAGAACGTTTTCCTCAATTACCTAACAAAAGTTTCGAGATTCCTGTTGATGGAGCAATGCATTGATTGGTTTAAACCAAGATTGCTGGAACCAATATCTGTGGCAAGGGGGTGGGATTGTCCTGATGGATCATAGCAATCAGACCACAGCCCTGGAGCCAATGGAGGGGTTAATTTCACCTACTCAGCATGACTGCCATAGAAGGGTTGTTAGGAAGCTACTCTGGGAGACTGAATTCAAGAGTCCCCATCTTTGGGGTGTCTGTTATGACAGGCGGTGAAGAAGATCACAGCGACTTTAAAGTTATTAGAAATCTCAGTGTTTTTTATTGAGGCCCCTTTCTGAGAACTCTTTTATGTTACTCAGACTTTTCTTCTCCGAATCATGTAAAGTATACCGATGTGCATACTAGTTCAGTTCAGAGCTAAAAGTCATTCTCAGGGTGTCTGGGTGGCTCAGTCAGTTAAGCATCTGCCCTTGCCTCAGGTCCTGATCCCTAGGTCCTGGGATGGAGCCCCGCATCGGGCTCCCTGCTTAGCTTCTCCCCTTGCTTGTGTTCCCTCTCTCGTTTCTCTCTGTCAAATACATTAAATCTTAAAAAAAAAAAAAAATCATTCTCAAGTTCTACAGGGATAAAGATGAGCGACACAGAAGCTGGGAACTACCACTAATGTTTTACCAAAACAACCAAAATTAAATGATTTATTAAAGAAAAAAGATACTTCTTGACCTTCTCACAAAAATAAACTAGTAATTTAGACAAAGGCAAGTGATAAACTCTGCTATTCAAAAGATTATCCAGGTAGAAAACACAAGAGCATCTTTTGGATACTCTTCTGAAACACCAAATGAGACTAGAATCTCATTTCACGGGTCACATAGATGACCAATATCAGCCCCTTTCGCCAGCTCCTGACTTCCACGCATTCTTTCCTTTGTCCTTCAGGACAGATTGTCTAACCCTTTTTCAATACTACCTCATGCTGGCTGTCTGTTCTCCTTAAATCGACTTCAAGGTGGTTATACACGTTGTAGGATGGGTTGAGGCCCTCCAGCCCTCTGGACAAGGTTCAATGCTTGAATCCTCGGATACTAGTGTTTGAGGCTTTCCTCCTGAGTGATGAGTGAAGGGAAGTGGGAAGGGCATTTAGGTAGGGAAATCACCCTTTCCATCAGTATTCAGTCTCTTGACAGATCACCAATGTTGTATTTAAGGAATTATTATTATTATTATTATTATTATTATTATTTAAAGATTTTATTTATTTATTTGACAGAGAGAAATCACAAGTAGATGGAGAGGCAGGCAGAAAGAGAGAGAGGGAAGCAGGCTTCCTGCTGAGCAGAGAGCCCCATGCGGGACTCGATCCCAGGACCCTGAGATCATGACCCTAGCCGAAGGCAGCGGCTTAACCCACTGAGCCACCTAGGCGCCCTTTAAGGAATTATTATTCTTGCACTGAGAAATAAATACTTCAGCCATATTCTTGATAGAGTTCCTAATGAAAGCACTACTTTCCACTGGAACTCTCTTAGCAGAAGTCAGCCCCTGAATAAAAAGTGCTAATAAATTCCAGCCATTCCCACAGTGGCCCTGGCCCTTCCTCATATCGGTCTTCGCTTATGAACTTACTTTCATAAGTTCCAGATGCAAGTATCCCCATTGGATTTATTGCTGCCATTCTCGAGGTTGGACATCAAGAATTAAAAATGGTCTAAGAATTAAAAAAAAAAAGTCTGCCTATTATCAAGGCAATTGCATGATTTCCCAAAGGTATTGATTGTTCAATTAATTTTTCCCCAAGTGTAGTCTGTGGAACCCAAGTGTCAGAAGACTTTTTGAGGAGAGTCTGGAGTAGCGTTTTCTGATGAAATATATTTAGGAAAATGCAGATTTAATACATTTAAATGGGCCTACTGCAGACCTGCTCAGGCCTCTCATTTGTATTCTGTATCTCTAAGAGAAAGGATATGCAGTACTTTTCACACGTTTGACCATGGAATTCTTTCCTTGAAGAGTATTTCATATCACACCTCTGAGGAACATACTTTGGGAGATGCTCATGCCGGTCAAACTACCACGTTTTCTAGGACTCTCTTACCTGCCCGTCTTTTGTTAGTCTTTGCTATTAGCTGTTCCTAGGATTCTGTTCCATGACAGAACCCATTAAGAAAAGCTTTGCCTTTCTTTTTTTTCAAGGACTAGTAGGCTAGAAAAAGGCTCTCAAGGAGAGCAGACCTGATTCAGAATCAGAAGCCTCTGATTCATCTTAATTGTTGTATTTCTGAGGGCAGAGGACATTTGCCATTAACCTCTACCTGGATCCTTTTTCCGATCTCCAAGTACATTCTGCTATGCAAATGCGAGTTCATAATAAACTTGGAAAGGGGTAACACTCTGGTTTTAGACAAATGACGTAAGCTTTAGGGAAGCGGTTTTCGCAACCCACTTGGAAGGCGCCGGTGGATGCGACACACGTAAGCTGCAAATGGAGATGAGGATCTGGTGTCGGCTACAAGTTCACGTTCAGATCTGAGTCAGCCCCAAGGGTATAGATCTCTAATCAAGGCACGAAGGGGCTGCAGCTCTAAGGCTTGCAGGCCGCTCCCAGAACAGTAACAGGGGCACACGATGGCAGGGCTCTGTCAGGACAAAATACCAAAATGAATTCTCCCTTTGTTTAAGCCGAGACTACATTTCACTATAGAATTTCGTGATTGAATAAATTCTAATAAACTGTCTTATCTGGTGTGGATTTAGAAGAAGGCTTTTGTCCGTATTTTGTAATGTTCTTATTTTTTCATATTGTAAAAGCAATAGATGGTCAGTGTGGGCAAAACACACAAAAGCCTGCAGATAGGATAAAACCACCCATAATCTCACTAATCACAAGTAACTGCTATCAGTATTTTGTTTATCCATTTCAGTATTTTATTTCCTTCTGAGTTGGTACATATTTCTTTTGCACAATGGTTTGCGAGTATTTCTGCACTCTCGGCGGCCCTCATGATGTAGGCTGGAGTTTGTTTTGGGGGTAGACTCTCTTTTCTCAGAAGAGCTATCCTGATAAGACTGTCTAGCCATAAAGATACAAGTTCAGCAGGAGGTTTTTGTTTTTGTTTTTTCCCATACTGTAGCCCTACTGGTAGAGTAATTTTATTGCTATAACTTGCATTATATTACTACCAACATATGGTAATACCAATGCTAATGGAAACTGTGAACCTTTTTTATATGCTAGAATATGTCCCATTTTTTAAAAAAGATTTTTATTTATTTATTTGACAGACAGAGATCACAAGTAGGCAGAGAGGCAGGCAGAGAGGAGGAAGCAGGCTCCCCGCTGAGCAGAGAGCCTAATGTGGGGCTCGATCCCAGGACCCTGAGATCATGACCTGAGCTGAAGGCAGAGGCTTAACCCACTTAGCCACTCAGGTGCCCCGAATATGTCCTATTTTAAATACATTCCCCGATTCAATTCTCACAATAACATTATGTTGTATGTTCTATGACGCCTCATGTCTAACGCACAGAGTGGATAAACAACTTGCTCAAGGTCATGAGTAATAAGTGGTAGAGCTAGTCTCTGAACTTGGTCTTTCCAACTCCAGAGTCTGTGCTCCTTCTTTAGGTTGAGGTGTTGTTCACTGAGACATTTGGTAAGGTAAAGGCTGCTTTCACTATGGGCTGAGGGCGGCTGTAAGAAATCATTACGATAATGACTGACTTGACCTCATTCCTCTAGCATGTTTGTATATAAGGGGAGAATTCCAGGGGGCAGGAATGGGGAAAGGGGGGAAGAGAGATGGAGTGAAAGAGCACACACTCCAGTTGAGTGTGTCTTTCAGGCCACAGCTGGCCAGAGGCCACAGCCAAGGAGGAGGGAAAGACATGGCTCCCTGTGAACAGGTGTGGCCGATGGATTCTTTTTTTTTTTTTTTTTTTTAAGATTTTATTTATTTATTTGACAGAGAGAGATCACAAGTAGGCAGAGAGGCAGGCAGAGAAAGAGGAAGAAACAGGCTCCCTGCCAAGCTGAGAGCCCGATGCGGGACTCGATCCCAGGACCCTGAGATCATGATCTGAGCCGAAGGCAGAGGCTTTAACCCACTGAGCCACCCACGTGCCCCATGGCCAATGGATTCTAAGAGTGATGACACATGAATTGTAATTTGGTGTTTTCTTTCTGGCCTTGTGATTTGGCTATGCTATCCTTAAGCCATACTTAAGCTGATTAAGCCACAGGAGTCCTCTGTAAGCTGGTGCCTGAAGAATAAAGAAGCGATGGGTTGTGACCATGTTTGGGGCTTAAGTATCAAAAGAATGATGAAATAGGCATAAGAGCCTGAAGAATCGGTGGCAGCTGTGGAAGGGTGGAAGGTGGAAAACCACAACCGGGACACGCTGAAGGTCATCACAAGTAACCGAAGAGAGGACCCGACTTCCCAGAGACCTGTAGGATGGGGCATGGATTTATATTTGGATATTATGAGGAAACTCAATGCTCTAAGTCTTGAAAGCTGGGGACACTTGGGTAATGTATAGAATACAAAACATGTGTCATATATTTTACTTATAAAAACTTGAATCTTAGGGCACCTGGGTGGCTCAGTCATTAAGCATCTGTCTTCAGCTCAGATCATGATCTGGGGTCCTGGGATCGAGCCCTGCATCGGGCTCCCTACTTGGCGGGAAGCCTGTTTCTCCCTCTCCCACACCCCCTTGCTTGTGTTCCCTTTCTCGCTGTGACTCTATCAAATAAATAAAATCTTTAACAATTAAAAAAAAATGAATCATATGTATCGTTTGCTATCATGGCTTTTTAAAAAAGATTTTATTTATTTATTTGAGAAAGAGAGTGAGAGCATGAGCAGAGGGGAAGGCCAGAGGGAGAGGGAGAAGCAGAGTCCCCCTTGAGCAGGGAGCCCAAGATACCACAGCTTTTTAATGTAGTATTTTAGTGCAGTGTTTTTTTTTTTTTAAGATTTATTTATTTATTATTATTTTAGGGAGGGAGAGCATGAGCCGGGGTAGGGGTAGAGGGATGCAAAGAATCTCAAGCAGACTCCTCGCTGGGTGTGGAGCTTGACAGGGGCTCAACCTCCTGACCCTGAGATCGTGACTTGACAGGAAATCATCAGTGGGGATGCTTAGCCGGCTGAGCCACCCATGTCCCCATTTGGTATTTTAACAATGTAAATGAAATGTTTTTGAAAATGCAGTTTTCCAATGGTAGTATGTTATTAGAATGATATACCATTATTTTCACAACTATTTCTCTATTGCTAGATATCTAGAATGTCTAATTGTTTTGCTAATATAACTAACAGTGTGATTTTAGTACAAAAGTGCAAAAGCACACTGAATATAGTCAATAATATTGTAATAACATTATATGGAGACATGACTACACTTACTGTAGGATATATTGAATAATATATAGAATTGTCAAATCACCATGCTGTACACCTGAAACTAATATAACATTGTATGTTAATTATACTTCACTAATAAGTATTAACAATAAGTAAAGTTTAAAAATGAAATGATTTAGAAAATAACTATAAGACAAGGATACTCATTATCATCATTTACTAGTCATCTTAACAATACAATAACACATGAAAAAATGAAGATGTAATTGGAAAGACACAGAATAATCTTTTTTTTTTTTTTTAGATGATGATTGACTATAGAAAAGATGCCTGAGAAACAATCAATGTTACAACTAATAAGAGAGTGCCACAAAGTTGCTGGTCCAAGAGAAACATTAAAAAAGGTGGTATTTTTGTATACTAACAAAAACAATTAAAAAATTATGGTCTTTAAGTTAGATTTTAATCAAAATCCCAAGAGGTAGTTTAGAGAAACTTTACAGCTTACCCTAAAATTCATATGGAGGAGTAAAGTCCCAAAATGACCAAGACAATTTTGAGAAAAAAAGGAAATTTGCCCTTCCATGTATCAAGCCTTCATCTCAAAATATACTAATTAAGAAGTGTGGTATTGGTGTAGGGATAGACAAATAGACCAAATGGAATGGAAAAATGTCTGAAAACAGACTCTCAGATTTATGCAAAATAGCCCCTCACAGAAGTGACATTACAAATCAGTAGAACAAAAGATGAATTATTTCATAACTGTTTCTGGGAAAACAGACTATCCAAAGGGAAGAAACACTAGACCCTTCTTTACTTGATTAAGATTTGAGTGTGAAATTCAAAACTTTAAAAAATTTTAAGAGTAGGTAGCAGAATAGATTTATAAAATTGTAGTGAAGGATTTCTGGAATGGGACTCAAGAAGCACAAAACGTGTACAAGTATTCATCTATTTACTATGTCAAATTAAAAATCGACTGTTGAAAGACATGATGAAATTCACAGGACAAGCCACAGATGGAGAGAAGCATTTGCAATGCATGTGATTGATAAAGGAGTCGAATCTAGAATCTTCACAAAATCCCTAAAAAGTAATAAAGAAAGAAAAGCAATTAAATAGGAAAATTGGCAAAAGAAATGAATGGACAATTCACAGAAGTGAAACTGAACCATCCAATAAAGATGTGAAAATATGCTCAGTTTTACCAATAGCTGGGGGAATGCTAATCAAAATGATGAAGCACCATTTTTCTTCCACCAGACCGGCAAAAATTAAGAAGACTGACATAGTAAGTTTTGGGTATGATGGAGGGAATGGATCTTCCACACATCGTTATTAGGTTACCAGAAACAATCGCTTTAAAAAGCAGTTTGGTGGGGCACCTGGGTGGCTCAGTCAGTTGAGCTTCCTACTCCCCTGATTTCAGCCCAGGTCATGACCGCAGGGTCCTGGGTTTGAGCCCCACACTGGGCTCCTTGCTCAGCAGGGAGTCTGCTTCAGGATTCTCTCTTCTCCTCCTCCCCCATTCCCCCCAGCCTTGCATGAACTCCCTCTAAACAAAACAAAACAAAACAAAACAAAACAAAACAAAACAAAACAAACCGCAGTTTGGTAATACCTGGTAAAGCTGAAGGTACTCAAAACAGAACTTATGAATGATAGAAAATAAAAAGGCAATAACGTTGATACTCCCATGAGCACTCCTTGATAGCATTCCCCCACTTTGATCCCAAATTCTGAATTTTGTATTATTCTTTTGCTTTGCTTTGCTTTACTTTTATCACATATTATGTGCCTCCCAGGAGACCTTAATGCTTAGTTTTCTCTTTTTTAAGATTTTATTTTATTTTATTTTTTTGACAGAGAGAGACACATGAGAGAGAGAACACAAGCAGAGGGAGTGGGAGAGGGAGGACAGGTTTCTCATGGAGCAGGGAGCCTGATGCAGGGCTCTATCCCAGGACCCTGAGATCATGACCTGAGCTGAAGGAAGATGCTTAATGACTGAGCCACCCAGGTGCCCCAATGCTTGGTTTCCTATTGTATTTGGACATTACATCAATGGTGTCACAATGTATGTCATATGGGGTGTCTTGTTATTTTTGGTATATGTGCTGTCCAATTAAGCACATGGCACCTTGTTATTTTAACCTATTATTTTTCCTGAGATTCATCCAAATGTTTGTGTATACTTTGCAGTTTGCTCATTTTTCACTGCTAAAATGTGATGGCATAATTTATATCCAAACAGTGCTGTGAGGGTCATTCTTGAACATGTCTCATGGAGGACATTTGTGAAAGTTTGAGTTTCTCTAGAGTTTAGGCTAAGGTAGTTATGTTTCACATGTGAAATTGCTACATTAAGGGGTATGAGCTTCATCAGTTTCATTAAGCTAATGTAGAATTATTTACCAATATACAATCTTTGATATTGACTTTTTTTTTTTTTAAAGATTTCATTTATTTATTTGTCAGACAGAGATCACAAGTAGGCGGAGAGGCAGGCAGAGAGAGAAGAGGAAGCAGGCTCCCTGCTGAGCAGAGAGCCCTATGCGGGGACTTGATCCCAGGACCCTGAGATCATGACCCGAGCCGAAGGCAGAGGCTCAACCCACTGAGCCACCCAGGCGCCCCCAATATATAATCTTTGAAAAAAAATCTATTTCACACCCCCTCTGCAATCTGGCAACCACCATTTTGTTCTCTCAATTTAATAGTGGGGTTTTTCTTTTTTTAAATCTTTTTTTCTTTTTTTAAAATTTATTTCTTTTGTTTCTCAAATCCATATAGGGGTGAAATTATATGGTATTTTCCTTTCTCTGGCTGACTTATTTTACTTTAGGTCCATCTATGTTGTTGCTAATGGCTGGTTGTTTTTTTTTTTTTTTTAACAATTTTATTTATTTATTTGACAGAGAAAAATTACAAGTACACTGAGAGGCAGGCAGAGAGAGAGAGAGAAGGAAGCAGGCTCCTTGCTGAGCAGAGAGCCCGATGCGGGACTCGATCCCAGGACCCCGAGATCATGACCTGAGCCGAAGGCAGCAGCTCAACCCACTGAGCCACCCAGGCACCCAACTGGTTGTTCTTTTTAATGGCCGAGTAATATTCCTGCCTGTGTGCGTGTGTGTGTGTGTGTGTGTGCACGCGCATGTATGTGCATAAAGTACATCTTCTTTATCCATTTATCTATTAATGGATGCTTGGGTTGCTTCTGTATTTTGGTTATTGTAAATGATAACATAGGGGTCATGTATATGTAAATAAACATAAGGATCAGTGCATTTTTTCCAATTAGTGTTCTTTGTTTGTTTGTTTTTTGTTTTTTTGATAAATATCCAGTAGTGGAATTACCAGATTATCTGGTAGTTCTAATTTTAATTTTTTTGAGAAATTTCCATACTCTTTTCCACAGTGGTTGCACCATTTTGCATTCCCATTGACAGTGCTTGAGGGTTTTCTTTTTTCCACATCCTCACCAACACTTGTTTCTAAGTGTTGTTTTATTTTCACCATTCTGACAGGTGTGAGCTGATAGCTCAATGAGATAGGAAATGAGATTAGGAAAATGATGAGTGATGTTAAGCTCTTTTCCTGTGTCTTTTGGCCATCTGCCTGTCTTCTATGAAAAAAATGTTTGTTTAGATTCTCCATCCATTTTTAAATCAGATTAGTTGTTTTTATAGTGTTGAGTTGTTTAAGTTCTTTACATATTTTGAATGTTAACTTCTTACCTTATACATTTTTATCAGTAGTGTTTGAGTTTCCATTGCTTCATATCTTCACTAATTATTGGTGTCATCAAAGTTTTAAATTTTTGTCAATTCAGTGTGCATAAAATGACATTCATAATGGTTTTCATAAGCATTTTCTTCTTAATGCAATTGAATATATTTTTGCTTTTTTTGGTTGTTCATATTTTCTATGATATCACTTTTCATTTTTTGGTCCATTTTAAAAATTGATCTGTTTGTATTTTCCTTATTGATACTTTCAAGTTCCTTATACAGTTTGGATACTAATTCTCTTTTGGTTGTACCTGTGACAAAACTTCTCTTGGTTTTTAGCCTTTTAAAAACTTTCTTTTTGTGATATGGAAGTTTTAAGTTCTTAATATAATTGAATGACTTTCTGTTTTGGGGGTTGTAGGGAGAGTCTTGTTTTACTGTTGCTTTAGTTTACTTTTCTTTGATCACCAGTACAGTTGAACATTATTTTTCGTGTTTACTGGCCATTTATATTTCTTTTCTGCCCAGCTTTTTAAGGTTCCTTTGCCCACTTTCTATTGATTTGCAAAGGACTTCATATGTTGAAGATATTAACCTTTTGGCTTATTTGTTGGGAATATTAACCCAAGTTTTTCATCACTTTTAAATTTTGCCTAAAATTCCGTTTATTACATATTTAAACATATTTAAAACCTATCATTCTTTTGTTGTTTTAACTTAACACTCTAATTCATCTGAGATTAATTTTATTGTGAAGAGGTGACATTAATTAACTATTCCTCCTGTATCCACTGATTTATGATACCATTTTTTTTTTTTTAAAGATTTTATTCATTTATTTGACAGAGAGAAATCACAAGTAGGCAGAGAGGCAGGCAGAGAGAGAGAGAGAAGGAAGCAGGCTCTCCGCCGAGCAGAGAGCCCGATGCGGGACTCGATCCCAGGACCCTGAGATCATGACCTGAGCCGAAGGCAGTGACTTAACCCACTGAGCCACCCAGGTGCCCCTTATGATACCATTATTATTATACACTAAAATTTTCATGCTTATTTGGGTCTATTTCTGGGCCATACACTTTGCTGTGTTAATTATGATTAGTTTATTAATTCTTGCCTGAGATATGTACTTGTTTATTTTTATCTTTGTTGTAAATTTTACTGTTTGGTAAGGCAAATTACTTTGATTAGTGCTCCTTTTCAAACTTTCTTGGATCATCTCAGAATAGGCATTCTACATTTAGCCAATCAAACACTCCACTTGTTTCCCAGAGTGTTATCATATAAACAAGGTGTAGCTTCTCAATCTTCAAAGTATTGAAAAACACAAAATACCATCCAAACTTCTCATGGATTCAGAAGGAACTGCTCAATGCTCCAGGATCGAGCTTGGGATAGTAATTCATGCTGGCTCATGGAGAGTGGGAGTGTAGTGCTTCATGAAATGTTTATGGGGCTTCCTAGAGTTATACTTCAGTCACTTTCCTGCCACAGTATTTTCTTTTTTTTTTTTTAATTTTATTTATTTATTTGACAGACAGAGATCACAAGTAGGCGGAGAGGCAGACGGAGAGAGAGGAGGAAGCAGGCTCCCTGATGAGGAACCCGATGAGGGGCTTGATCCCAGGACCCTGAGATCATGACCTGAGCCAAAAGCAGAGGCTTTAGCCCACTGAGCCACCCAGACACCCCCTCCTGCCACAGTATTTTCTAAACCAATGGGGCTCACTGAAAAAATTCTCTGGCTCCTTGGCGGACAATAAAGAAACCAGGTTTCCTTGGATAATGTCATTATTCTTGCTGGAAAATTGAAATGCCTTGATTTAGTGTTGTCAGTGAATCTATTAGCAGTGAAATAATATTGTGACATAGGAATCACTGCGCTGTGCCCTCAGGGTCATCTCCCCATTGGAGTGGTTAGAAAGAGACCCTTCCTTTGATCAGGCCTTTGCTGTTGAGGTTGAGAAAGTGGAGGTTCCATTGTGAAACAGAAGTTGGGCTGGACAAACATGTTATCAGGCAGGCTACTTTTTCCCAGCTCTGGAGACCAGATTTGGGGAGGGTAGAGGGGCTTTGGGAGTGTCGTGTGTCAGGGCAGAGATCATTGGGGCTCTGCTGGAGAGACCCTTTAGCATCCGTTCCAGCAAATGCTAAGATGCCCAAAGTCATGTCCCAAAGACCAGCTCTTGTCTGTCTTCTCAGAGAAAGAAATCAAATCCTAGGGGGTAAAAATGGAATTCTAAGTCCATTTGAGAATTTTTAAGTATACATTCACTATAAAAAGAATGTTCTGGGGCGCCTGAGTGGCTCAGTGGGTTAAGCCACTGCCTTCGGCTCAGGTCATGGTCCCAGGGTCCTGGGATCGAGTCCCACATCAGGCTCTCTGCTCAGCAGGGAGCCTGCTTCCCTCTCTCTCTCTCTGCCTGCCTCTCCATCTACTTGTGATCTCTCTCTCTCTATCTCTCTCTGTTAAATAAATAAATAAATCTTAAAAAAAAAAAAAAGAATGTTCTGCTCCCCCATTTGAGTGTCGAATAAATTCTGCCAAATGCCAGCTCTGCTCAGAGCTTGTTTGTCTCGTGTGAGGTCCCCTGTTGGTCTCGTGTGAGGTCCCAAACACGAGAGCCAAGCACAGTTGAATAGGAAGTTAACCTAGTCACCGCTGATTGGAGACGGTTGATGAAATACACAATTATGTAAAATCTTATACTCATCCAGAATAAGTCACTTATTCCTATTATACCTCATTTCTCGTCTATGGAATAACAAGATGTATATATACATGCCCAAAATGCTGGCTTTTTAAAAAGATTTTATTTATTTATTTGTCAGAGAGAGAGCATGAGCAGGGGGAGCGGCAGGCAGAGGGAGAAGCAGGCTCCCCACTGAGCAGAGAGCCTGATGTGGGACTCGATCCCAGGACCCTGAGATCCTGACCTGAGCTGAAGGCAGATGCTTAACCCACTGAGCCACCCAGGCGTCCCCAAAATGCTTTTTGATAAACGAAACGATGCTGGCACAACCACCTTTGATGAAATAATGCTCAAGAAGTTTAGGAAAAGTTCTACTTTGTTATATATAAACATTTTCCTGTGATTTCGAGTCACTTGGAAGAACTATTAAGGGAAGGGCGTGGTTCGGGAAAACGCTGAACAAGGGGGCTTCTAAAATAGCCGTCTTTGGGGACAATACACGAACAATGCTGCCCGAAAGTATTACGAATCATAGCAACACAACTGGCCAATTGACAGCTCTTTGAGCTTCTTTCTTGGAAGGAACCAAGACCCTCCGAAAGTAAGTATTTTCCTCAATCGTTTCTCCGTATGTTTGTCAAAGGAAATGACACTTAGGAAAGCAAGTGTGTAGCAGCTGACGGAAAAGCCTAGAGAAGATTAACTGTGGGTTGTAAACGGGTGGCCTGAGGACAAACTTAGACTTGCAGATGTATTTTAGGGGGTGTCTCACAAGTTGGCTTGGTGCACATTGGGAAGTGTTTTGAATTGTTGTTAACATTTAAAAGGCTGCAGATTTCATATGCAAACAATTGCTTGGAGTCAGGTAGCCGCCTTTCTTGAGACAGAACTGTTCTTTTGCCCGTTTGCTATAGTCTACACCAATCTATTCCCCACTTTTGGTTCCTACAGTACATAACTGGTCCCTCCGGTCACTTGATTTGTAACCTCCAGACTCTGATCATGTCAAAGGATGGGGCGGGGTCCTTTGTGGTCTAAATTTGGACCTTACCAAGAAGTCCTTAGGTCTTGAAGCAAGTCTGTGGAAAGCAAGCCAGTCCAGCAGGTCTGAGGTAGAATGTTATTCTTTTGGTAAAGACATTCTCCAGAGAGCACATGTGATAACAATCTTCTCTTTGTATTGGAATGGAATCTCATTTAAGTAAGGATGGATATAGGCCACCGCTCTGAGAGCTACTCAAACTCTCTCAGGCAAGGGAAAGAAGTCACTTATCTATGGAAAGGGTGGCAAACACTAGCTGCCTACCGCACTTGGCAAAAAGAACCAGAGTACTAATCCGTGGTAGCAATTAGAACACTGTGTCTTAGAGCGACGGGAGCTTTCACAGAATTTGCTTGCTTTTAGCAGCACAACTTACAAATCTGGGACAGAGGGCCAAGCAAGGTCCATATGTATTGTGGAAAGTTCATGGCATCAGAAGGAAGCCTCTGTTTTGCAGCAAATTTCCTGGTTCAACAATGGAGAAAAAAGCCGTCAGTGAAATGAGTATATGGAGACAGTGAGAAGAACATTGGAGAAGCGCTAAGGACAGGGGCAGAATCTAGCGACTTCAAGGGGTTGGTTTAGTTCTCTCTGGCCAGTGCTGGAAACACTCCAGCATTTGGTTGTTTCAGATAATTTCCACTGGCATTTGCAGGGTCTCTCCTGGTGACTGTGTGTCTCAGCTCAAGGAGTCTGAATCCTTCCGTGGAAGGCAATGCCTTAGTGACTCCTACAACCAGCTGCTAAGTTCGATTTGCCTTAAACAGCTGACCTCAAAAATGGAACAAGATGCATATGCAAACATGCTTCATGGCCAACATCCGATTACATAACCCCAGACCCGAAGCTACAATGGAGAGAGCCTGATTCTCTCTTCCCCAAGTCCAAAAGCTGACCCCCTCCTCCCTACCCTCCCAATTAATAGAGTACAAAGTTGATTTGAGTATTTTATTTATAAATGTACATTTACTATAAAAGCTGTTGCATTTTAGACAACTTTTAATTTTTCTTTTTTTTTTTAACTATTTCTCAGAGGCATTTTAGAATAAATATTTTTAAATGAAGGTTAGTATAACTGATAGAGAACATTGGCCCACCCAGAGCAGTAACACCTTTCGGACGGACTCACATACGAGGTGGATCATTTCAGTTTGTTACGTCTTACACTGTGTATAGATAACTAGAATAGGTCTTGCCTTAATAACACTACGTAGAAAGAATGAGGAAATGACATGGATTGCTAGTTAGTGAAAAACAAAGGGTTACTCATTTTTTCTTAATAAAGAGAAAGGACTAGCTTTTGGAGCATGAGGGGGAAAATCGTATATTTCCTCAAGAACAATAAATCACTCACTTGCCTCATCTGCTTTTTTTAAACAAGAGCATTTCCATCGTAGCTCAACAGAGCAGAGCTTCCCCCCCTTCCCCAGGATCTCAAAGATTATTTGAAAAGAAATAGATCATACTCGCTATGCTGCATTGGAAAAAACAAGATCTAGTCTGCCTGAGATGCCATGTAACAGACTCCAAATGAAATAGAAATCAAATATAAATAGAAACAGTTGGCAATTAGAATTTAGAAAATGTTGGAGATTATTCTGTGCTGGTGACTATTGTTCATTATGGGAGAGCACATTTCGCAGCTGGAGAATGGGGCTTTATTTTTCTTGACTTGATTCAGGCTTCAATACATGTACAATGAGGCTCACTAAGAAATATGTATAAATGGGTTTGTGAAACCAGAAGAGAATGTGCATTATTCATATAGTCCTTACATAACAGATGGAGTTACACATGTAAAAAGTATTCTATAAAAATCGGTTATGAATGATCATATTGTACATGTTTTGTGCATTATTTGTGGCAAAGTACTCTGCTAATATCATGCAAAGTGTAAACATCCACATTATCAAAATATTTAATAAAACATGCAAGTGGTTAATCAAAATATTGAACTTAATCTGTACATTTTCAAAACTTTTAAATTTTTTTTCTATTTTTCTTTTTCTTTTTTTTTAATTTTTTTTTTCCTGTAAAACAGCGAACACCTCCACGAGAAGTCTTCATGACTTGGAAGTGACTTCACCTCTCTTCAACATACTGTATCCAGAGTTCATCACTAACTATGTGCAACAGCTTCGCATTTTCTAAGGCACAATTTTTTAATGAAATGATGTGTAAATTCCAATCTAACAACAGCTCTTCCAAATGACAAGATGGTCAAATTACCTCCAGTGGCTGAGGGAATTTCTGCACTTACATGGAACCCGCATGCAGAGAACAGTCTAGCATGTAAATAAATAATTGCTAGCCCTACTCAATAAGACACAGGAAAAAAAAATTATTGCTTACATAAACAGAAAAACATCTACTTAATCTCCTTGTATGACTACATTAACCTATTAGGAGTATATCCATAGTCTACATTCACAAAATGTCATCTTCACGTATTTGCCGTCATTTTAAGGCAGAATAAATAGTTCCCCTTTCCCCAGTCTTAAAGAAAAACAGCCTGGAGATCTAAAACGTGATGCTTTTTAGTAACTGGAGTCCTTTCTTGGCCAGTGGAAACTCAGCACACAGGGCAGACAGGAAGCCAGCTCTCCACAAGAGCTCCGCTCTGAAGTTCTAGAATTGTCAACAGTCAAGAGGGTTGGTGATCCAGGAGAACGGGAGAGGGCAGATGTCCACTGCGGTGGGCCGGGTGCACTGTGAGTTGGAAGTTCTTCTTGCTGATCGCTCGTTGGTGGCTCATGACGACATATGTCATTGGGTTCTAGGAGGAGGGTCTTAATGCTTTGCTTTAGACACCTTCGGGCCCTCAAGAAGAACTTGTAGGCAAGGGTGAGCCCGGGTCACACTTCATGATGGACTAATCTTGGTGGCAGCTTCCAAAGGCCTCACACGGAGTCTCTTATGATCTACAGCCTGAAGAGAAGCAAGCACCAAAACCCTCCCGGCTCTCACTGACCCACCACTCTTCTGGAGATAAAACTTTCTCACAGATTTTGGTAAGAACTTTGGAGACGATGACTGAAATATTTTCCTATGGTTTCTTCCTACCCTTGGGCAGTGTCCCCATAGAGTAAGTTGAGCTGATACTGCAAGGGTTTGCTTTATTTAACGGACCAGCCTCTGTGAATGACAGAACTTCCAAAGCACACAAAATCTAACACTAATGGTGCAATAATTTATTGGTAGGACTTCCACCTCCAAAGGTAAGTAAGAGATGTCTCGGGATTACAGTATGTAGTATCAGACTAGCGTCTCTGCGTTAAAAACAAGTTATAGCTCAGAGCTCTACAGTGTGATTTTTAGTTTCTGAAATGCATGAATGCTAGGCTTCCATCGTAGAAGATGACACATCTCAAATTGGCATGTCTTGCACTTTCTGCAGCTCAATTCTGTAAACATGAAGTGTTTAATTCCTAAAAATACTACAACGAAACAAGTTTATTGCCTCATTCATCTCAGGAACTCTCAGAGAAGAGAAGAACCCATTTGAAACCATGAGCCTGTTGGCCCACGGTAAGACCTTCGTGTGAACTACAGGATCACGACACTGTATTTATTCGTTTGTATATACTGTGCAAATGCAAAACCAAAAGAAAACAAAAATCAAAACCAAAACGGAAAACCAGGAAGAATGCAAACACTGTGCTACAGAAGAACAGATACCATCTTTTAGAACAGCCTTTCCGAAATTAGGTAAATGCCAAGGAGCCCCCACACTTGGGATTTGGTGAAATGGTCGCCGGGGACACCCTCCAGAAAGAAACGGTGAGTGATCTGGAAGCTTGAAAAGCGCGTCACAATGTTGTGGGCTGGCCAGCACCTGCGACAAAGAACACGGGGTAGTATTTGGTTAGAGGACACAACACTTCTTGCCTCAGGGCACTGGTAATGACCTCTGCCCAAATCTCTTCTCCCTCTGAGCGGGGATTTGTCCCCCTCTGCTGCTCCAAGTGTGGCCCAGGGAAGAGAAGTACTGGCGTCACCAGTAGGTGGTCAGACAGGGCACTCCTGAGTTCCATCCCAGAATGTAACAAGGAGTCCTGGGGATTCATCTGCCCTGTCAAGTTTGGTTGAAATCCTCTGGATTTCACCCTTAAGCCAAATGATCTTTGTTAAACTCCCTGCCTTGTCTTCTAGGGGCAAATAAGCAAGAAAACATTCTCTCTTTTCTGGTCCTTTAGGTTTTGGTTTCTAGAAGAATAAATACATTGCAGCCAGGGGAATGTGACATGGGATCTACATATGGACTCATACATATTTGCTAGATTTAGTAAATAAAAACACAGAACACCCAACAAAATTTGAGTTTCAGGTAAACAACAAATTAAAATATAATAATTTTTTTGTTAGTATAAGTATATCCTATGTGCTATTTGAGATATACTTGTGCTAAATCCTGACCATGGAATATTTGGGTACAGTTACTAAAAAAAAAATCATTGTTTATCTGAAATTCAAATTTAATAGGGCAAAAACATTCTAATGGGGGCATCTTCTATTTTATCTGGCAATTCCATCTAGAAGGATGGTTTGGATTCCGTATTTCCTGCAGAAACCTTCACAAAGTTTCTCTTTCGTTGGAGGCACTAGAGTGGTAATGAGACAATCGCAACACTGGAAAAGACCCTGGAGATTTTGCAATAAATGCATTTCACCAGAATGAATGACGGAATCATCCGACACAGAGACACAGTCACCCAATACCCAAGCACAAATGGCACAAGTTAGCCACGTGAAGGCTTGATTTGTGGCAGGTGATTTGTTTTGCACTTCCATTCCCATTTACATATGAACTTAAAAACTGTTTACATTGCTTTTAGGAATTGCATTTTAATATGCTGTTATGGAATTTCTCCCCTCCAACAGAAAAATTTCATTTAAATGTGACTAGTTACTTGAAGGAAATAGGATTATACATCCAGGCTTTATTATTCCACACAATGAAATCATTTTGTTTCACTTAGAACGCCTATGATGTAAACCACCCCTTCCATCTACCCATCCCCACCCAACTCATATAAGAATCAGATAAAAACGAAAGAAAAATGATTTTTAGCCATTTCTCTTCATTCTGACTTTTTAAAAAAATTGCATCTGGGATATACTCAAACAATTCAACTATATTTATACTTCTCGAGCCAACTATTATCTCCTCCACTGATTCACATTTAAGCTAATACATTTGTTTCTTCTGACACCAAGAAAGAAATGAGCACTATTCTCAGATATGCTGGTCATTATCCCTGTCATGTGTTAAGTTTAGCCCCAATATAATATTAATATCTACCTGGAAAAATAAACATGAAAGAAGAGTTAGGAAAAAACAACTGGAAAGAAAGTAGTCATTATTACTCAATATGAAAACATATTAAGAAGCTATAATAATTAAAACTATTCAACACTTGAGAATTAGTAGGTTAATAAGACATAATAAAACATCTAGAAATAGATCCAAATACCTATGGGGAACTCCATTTATGAGAAAGCTGGCATTTCAAATTAATGGGAAAAAAAAAAAAAAAGGATTCTTCAGTTAAATTTGCACAACTTGTAACTGGGGGGAAAAAAAGATTGGATATCTATCTCAGTTCTTGTCCCAAAATATATTTGTGATGATCACGTAGTTTCATGTGAAAGAGAAAATAAAGAATAATTCTGGGAGAAATCCCAGCTAAATCCTTGAAGTAGTGAAAGTTTTTCTAAGCAGGACACAGAACCCAGAATCCAAAAAGGAAAGATTGAAAAAAGATATGTTTAATTACTTTACATGAAAATCTTTTCTATGAAAAAAAGTTCACGAAGTAGAAAGACCAATGACAATGGCAATAAGCAGCAAATATAAAATCAAGGGAAAATGTCTTTACTTTAAAAGAACTACAAATCAAGTATTAGCAGAACCATGGGCAAAGGATAGAGAAGAAAGATACATTTTTTTTTAATAGCAAAAAAGAAATAGAAATGGTCCATAAACAAGATGTTCAAACTCACTTAAAGACATACAGGTCAAAACAATGCAATTTTCCCTTCCCCATGCAACACAGTAGGAATTTTAAAAGTCTGATGTGATCCAGAACTGACACAGGCATGGAGAGAGAAAGAGGCTCTCTTACGGACTTTGCAGGGAGAGTGCACTTTTCTGGAAGATAATTAGACAAGTTGTCTGAAAATTTTAAAAGCACATGACTGTTAACTCAGCAGTCCCAGTGCTCAGAATCTACCCTACAGAAATGCTTTCGACTGTTCATGAGGACATCTGTACGTGGATGTCCACGGAGGCCTTTACCCAGAACATATTAAAACACTGGAAACAACTGAAGTGCCCATGCACAGAGAATAGTCTGTAATTACGGCAAGTCCACACAATGGGACTGTATTCGGGTACTAAAAAGCCATCTAAAAGCATGGGGAGAAAGAATGTTATATGAGAAAATGACCAAAAGAAAAATTGCCATAATATATCATTAAATTAAACACAAGAGCAACAAAAGTAAAGGACACTATGTGATTATCTTCGTGAAATAAAAAAACAGAACATAGGTGGGTAGATGTATCGCACACATATGGTGTGTGTGTGTGTGTGTGTATGTGTGTGTGTACACACATACAAATGTACATTCTAACCTTCTCTCTAAGAAATAATTAGAAAGTGATTACAGTGGTTAATTTTGGAGACTTTCACTTTTAATTCGGTGTCTCCCTAAACAACCCTATTTTCTAACCTTATACCATTTATAATTTTATTGACTCATTCCTTTGAATGTCTATAGACATCATCTAGGCAGAGAAGTAATATGCCTTCTTGCTTTCTTCTTAGTATCCAAAGAAAAAAGAATTTCCTAGTATTTTGTATAAAATAAAATATTTTAAAAATCATGTTAGTCTACCTCTAAATCACTTTATTTTTTTTTTTATCTTATGAGACTATTATAATTTGTAACCTCATATAGGCTATTATAACTCCATGGTTCTTGTCTTTAGATTTGGAATTAAAAGCAGTTAAGGTCCTTTTTATTTGTATACACAAGAGAAAACTGCTGGCCTAGATCCAAAAAGCTCGTTTCCAAAAGAAATGACAATGAATCACCCACTCTCTCAATTAAAGTAAAAATCTGGATGAAAACAGGTTGCTGTAACCCAGACGTGGGCTCAGGTTTGTTCTCTGTGGATATCCCTCAAGCACTTTAAATTATGAAAGAAATTCAGATTTCCAGTACAGTTGAAATCTGGCTCAACAGTCCTTCAACCTAAGAGCGCCCTCTTCTGGTTCCATGATTCACATTCATCTGGTTCATTGAGGTTGAGAAAAGTATTATTTGTCCAAGAGGATAGTTAAAATCACTTTGGAATATGGGAGAAAAGGGCTTAGTTTTCCATTGTAATGTATAAAAATAAGCAAATAAAAATCAGATAAAATAAATATATTTATTTACTATATATATACTTTAGGATCATCCATGGTATACTCTTCCATTTGTTGCTCATTTTAGTTATTTTTTACTATTTATACCATATTTTACATGTATAACACATAGCTTAAGTTGATATCAATATTATATACTATATAAATATTATAATTATATAAAATTAATATATATATATAATATGTGGTATACATGGTTCTGTTTTGAGGGCAGCAGCTCAAAATTGGGAATTGTTTTGACTTTAAGTCAAATGTTTGTCATAGATCAAAACCACCTGGGTTTGATCTAATTCTTATTTCCTAGGATTTTATTAAAAGAGGCATATACTTCCCTAACTGACTAAATTTATAGCAATAAAACAACTTAATTTCAATTTCACTCTTCAAATCTTCAGTCTTGCAGATTTAGATACCCATGTAAAAAGCCTAAAGATGTTCTTTAACTTACTTTGAGAAATAAGATTCTTGAATTTCAACTCCTCACCTCCATTGTTTTTATTTTTATTTTATTCACTTTTTGAAAAGATTTTTATGTATTTATTTGACAGAGAAAGACACAGCGAGAGAAGGAACACAAGCAAGGGGAGAGGGAGAGGGAGAAGCAGGCTTCCCGCTGAGCAGGGGGTCCAATGCGGAGCTCAGTCCCAGCACCCTGAGATCATAACCTGAGCTGAAGGCAGAGGCTTAACTCACTTAGCCACCCAGGCGCCTCTCCCTCCATTGTTTTTAAAGGAAGAAATTCCTACTGATGAATTTGCTGGAAGTCTCCCCACCAGAAGGACAGTACTTTGGAGATGAGCCACTGGCTGGCTAGTTGCAGATCTTCTAAACAGCAGCTGGGCAACAGCGCCCCCTGGTGCCCTCAAAAACAACGTGAACTGTCTACAGTAGGAGACCCAGACACCGGATTAGGGGCGGACTGCTCGAATGGGCTTCAGGGCCCCAGAGACTGGTTAAGCTCAGTTTCCGTACTAAGGCATTTCGAAGGAGTATGGGGCAGGGATTCCAGAGAAGTAGAACCCCTCATCTTGGCTCTAAAGGAACTTTCACGTTAGCTGGCAACAAAGCCAGACCATGTCATACAACTCTTGACTGTAGGGCATGCGGACATTGAGGACCCGGTGCTTGAGTTGCTGAACACTGGAGAGCCATTCTTCACACTGACACCATCCCAAGTGGTGCTGGCTTTCTAAAGATATGCCTCTACAAATGAACAGTGTTTCACAGATCTTGTATCTTCCTTCTATCTCCCCAAAATCTCTAAGGTGAGCTCAAGCAATGTCTCGAACTTGGTTTTACCTCCCTGGTGTATTAACGGATAAAAATAATGTTTCTGGATAAAAAAGAATTTGGCCACACTGTAACAGTAACTTCCAGTAAGAAACAAGTGGTAAATACGGGTTGTTTCCTTATTGTTTCTTTTCCCTACCTGCTAATAAATCCTATCCTCAGGGTAGGCGTGTCAATCAATGAGGAGGAACAGTTGAATTTCTAAATCGGGCCCTGTAGAAGGCATAGGACCACACTCGTCTCAAGGTATCCTATGTCTGCCCCGCCCCCCCCCCCCCCCCCCCCCTCTTCTCGCCCCCCCCCCCCCCCCCCCCCCCCCGGTACTTACTTCTGGATCGCATGTAGCAATCGTTACAGTTCAGAAGACCATTTCGAATCCTAACATCCGTCCCACTCACTGCATCTCCAAGCTGTCCTTTACAGACCCCGCACTGTAGGGCAGAAAGAACAGAAGTTATAAGGTGCACAAGGACTCATTTCTTTATAATGCTTAGTTATGGTTCGCACAAGTACGCAACAATCGCTTCTACAACCTCCACATTTGTTGAGCATCTACTATATGGCAGATGTTGTACCAGAGCTGACTCACAGCAACAACACACTTGTAGCATTTTATCCTAACTCCTTGCATTTTTGCAGAAAAGGACACTGATTCCAAGGCTCGCTGACTTGTCCAGGATTGTAGAGCTGGTAGGTGGTGTCAAGTTAACCCCCAATCAGGACGGAACAACCATTCCAAACAGATGACATCCTAGTGGTTTTAAATAAACACATGGCCAATGGATTATCAATTCAAACTTGATAATTGTGAATAATCTTGAAATGCTTTCTACTACTGTTGGCGAGTTCTGCCAGATCAGAATGACTAGGAAATGGCTCACCTCACGTTTCCACACTGAAAGCAGTAACGCCCACTGCTACAAATCCAGCAGGAAAAGAACACGTTTCAGCACAGTCAGCCTGAGGAGGCATTGCTTAGAACGGAGAAGGTGGGAACGAAGTAGTTTCAGAGGCCAGCCTTTTGTGGTGGGTTGGGGGGATTAGAACCCAGCTCCAAAGAGGACCAGGGCCAGATTCATGCTCTAAGGTCACCCAGAGGGTAGAGGAAAGCTTCATCCAAATTATGTTATAAGCTCCACTGACTTGCAGGGTAGGGGGTAAATCTAAGAGACAATGTGCCTTAAGGGGTCAGATCAGCTCTAGGAAGTGAATCATTAGAGAGAATAAAGGCTTTGATAGCTAAGAAGGCCAGTCTCCTCTCCCTTGAGAAACCGCGAAGACTCTTTGCCATCTGGATTATTTCAAGTTTGGGGAAATTCTCTGAGGACAAACTGTGGTATCAGAGCACATTATCTTGGCATTGCCGGGAATTAAAAAGTATATTCTTTGAGCCTCAAAACACTCCGAGACAAGTAGGGATATACATTGTCCAGCTTCATTTTACAATGAGAATATTGATAATTGGAGTCTAATTAAGGATCCATATTATGTTTTACTCATGGTAAGTCCTGCTTTGCACTAATTACTAATATGACTAAATTAATGATTTTGGGACTTTACTTGCTTTCTCTTAGCTTATAGGTAAAGTGGGAGTTATTTTAAAACCATGCAAGTTTACTTAATAGCTGAAGACACTACTGACAAAGGAACAGGACAAAATTCGAGAGAAAGCACAGTAGCTTGGTGAAGAGAAAGAAATGATTCTCACTCAGAGTTCAAGGGTTTAGCTTCAACATAAGATATTAACTGGAATTGTGTCCAGGAGTGGGGGAAAAAGAAAAAAAAGAAGTGCTGATAGAGTCCCAACTTGTCAATTTCATAATAAATGAGCTAGAAGTGGTTCACCTCCGTACTAGTTCACCTCCCCCTTATTAGCAGGAGATGTGGGACTAGGAGCGAGGCCTCTGCATTTTCAGTGAATTGGTCAATTCCTTCATTTCTGCTAGGTTCAGAGGAAATCACGGTGAGCTGGACAGATACGGCCCCCGCCCTTATGGAGGGGACGTTGTATTCGAGGAGGTGATGATTCAACAATGAAACAAGCGAGTGGTAAGGAGCAGGAAATGCTCTCTCTAAGGACTGTGAAGGAACTGACATTGTCTGGGGGTCAGGACAGCTTCTCAGAGGGAGCGATACTCAATTCGTGATTACGCACAAAGGCATTCAGAGACCTACAAGGAACCACCTAGCTGTTAGCCACTTAATTGATGGAAAATCTTCCATCCAAAGATAAAAACCTTTGCTGTGAAGCCACAAGAATGTCAGAAGCGGAAAAGATGCTACATTCCAGACACACTGCGCAAATCCGTTTTGCTTCTTCTCACCTGCCGTCCCAGAGGAACGTGTGAGGGGAGAGTTTCTTCCTGAAGGGCGGGCTCTGCAAACACTTCCGTACAACCCAGAGGGCCTGGCCTCACGAGCAGAGGCCCGCCCGTCGGGAGTTCCGGGAGGAAATTTCTCAGCACAGAATGATGCTAGAAGATGCTAGAACACATCCCTCAGAGAGGAGGGCGGGCATACGTACCCTAAAGCACTGGATGTGGAAATAGAGATGGAGGGTCTCGATGATCATGGCGGCTCCTTTGCCCAGAGGGAGCCCACAGGACGAGCACAGCTTCTTCCCGCTGATAGACCTGGGTTTCAAAATATACGGAGTAATAAGACGTTCATTTAGAGTAGTTGGTCAAATGCACTAACATGTAGCCTCAAGCAAAAAAAAAAAAAAGATGGATTTTAACATCTTAAATATAAGATATATATATATAAGATATAGATATATATCTATAAGTATAAGATATAATATAAGATATAAACCATAGATGGTTTATATCATGAATGCAATGGCAATTACTGAACTAATAACGAGCAGGAATTAAGCATCAGACACAAGTTGCAAGCGGCCTGCTGGGCCCAATACTACAGGCCTCCATCGTGGCACAGAATTTGGGGGATGTGTGTGTGTATGTGTGTGTGTGTGTGTGTGTGTGTGGTTTCAGTCATCTGTTACAGGAAGTCTATGTTGTGTTGATTCAACCACACGATTAAATGCCCTGAAATGACTCAGTGTACTTCTCCTATGTTTTCTTAAGTCCTAAAAGATAATCCAATTTAGCTTTACTAAGGCTTCAGTACTGCTTTAGGATTTTCTATCACTGGGGTTCATTGGCCCTCGAGGCATTTCTTTCTACTTATTAAGAAAAATTGTTGTTGTTTTGGTTTAAAAATAGAGGCAATTGTCACGCAGCCCACTAGGTACCAGGCAGACGCAGGACCCATTCTCTGCTCCGTCACCAAGTTTCATGATCAGGTATAAGGAATGCACTTTGGGTTTTGCTTTCATGTTTAAAATGAGAGGATTGGATTAGATGGTCTCCACCTACCCCCTCTTCCAGTGCAAACACTCTGGGACTCCATAAACCGGGCACTTGCCATCTCTCTGAGTTGTAAAGCGCCTAGAGAGCACAGGCTGCGTCTCCCCCATCTCTGCCCTCCCCCAAGCCCCTACTACAGGGCCGACCACCGGACTAGACCCAGACCCCGCGCACTGACACAGGCTGAGAGCACTAGCTGGCCTCCTCTCAGACAGCTTCCCCACCCCTGAGATTAGATCACAGTGATGCCCACTGTCTGGAAAGCTCTTGGGATTACACAAGAAATTTTAAAATATGCAATTTCATTCAAAAGCCAACAGGGTACAGAGGAACTGAAGAAACAGAAAGGAAGACAAAAGAAAAGAGGAAGAGTTGCTTCGAGCAAACTCTGTTCATTAGGATTTCCCTCTTATCCGGTAGTAAAATGGAATTTCTAAATCAAAGAAAACCTCTGAGTTCCCACTGCTTTGGTCTCTCCAGTGAATGGGAACTCAGGCAGCTTTTAAGAATATCGTGGGGCCCGATTAATGTCCAGAGGCAACTGTAACAGGGCTTGAGTGGGGGAAAGGGAAGGATGAAGTTTCGTTGCTAGTCCCCGCCTGGGTCCCCGTTAAGAGCCAGCAGCAGACCCTGCCCAGAAGGCCCGGCCAAACTTGGAGGGAAAGGCGCCAGCTGAGGAGCCCAGCAATTGTCTGGTGGATTTTATTATTAGATTCTGGGTTCTGCACAATGTAATTAAAGCCCCATGGCCACAGCCGTGCCAACATCATACTCTTGGCTTTTTCTATCATGGGCTGAGAAAATCTGCAGGCCGATGGGGGATGTGTTCTTCCCTCCTGCCTGTGTGTGTATGTGTGTGTGTGTGTGTGTGTGTGTGTGTGTCGTTAGGAGGAGAATCAGGTGAACACATCTCTCAGAATCATCTGGCAAGCACTAATTTGGTTGAAATCATGCTCAGCAGGCACAAGGTGAAATCAAGCAGCCTCAGAAAGGCTTTCTAACCTCTTGTACCTGTTTGGTGATTGGCCAGGAGGGGTGGGGGAACAAGGGGACAAGGGCCCAGCCTGGAAATTCTCTCGAGGGCTTTTCCTGTAACACGGTAAAGGAGCCAAGAATTAGGAGAAGCGAAGAGAAGCCCCTCCCACAAGGAGAGACTTTCTGGATGAAAACAAAACAAAACAAACACTCCCTTGACAACAAAATAGAAAACAACAGCGTGTCCTAGTGGTAATTTTTTATGAAGAACAGACATAGTCATTCCATCCAGCAAAGCCTGGATGTGCATTGGCTGCGTTAATATCAAAACCAGGTTGGCATGGTTGGACAGGAAGACACAGTATCTTTCTAGTATTTATTATTATTATTTTTTCCAGGAATGACTCTAGTTGACATTGCATGCTGGGTTAGATATAAAAATCATGGACTGGGTGGGAAGGGAGAGATGAGTCAGGATATAGGAAAAAGCTCTTAAAGGAGCCCAGAGCTAAGGGTAGAGCGTTAATGGAGATTTTTTTTTTTTTTTTTTTAAACGAGGTGGCTTCTACCCCTATCAATAATTTCATCATGGGTACAAGTAATTAGGGGTAATGTTCAAAACATGTAATAACTGCTAGGTCATGAACATCCACACAGCAGAATGGCCCCAGCCAGAAGCTACTGCAGTGGCTTGACAGGTGCTCTTGGTGTCTCATGAGATTTGCCTGTGATTTGCCTTGCTCAAAGTCCTATGTCGGCAAGTGGAAGAATCAAAGTTTAAATCTAGGTCATCTGGCTCTAGGTAGAATGATTGGTTAATGCATCATGAATGTTATATATTTTAAAAACTGGTTACAAGGAACCTCTTGTCCAAATATGATTTTATCTAGGAACTATGGTTTCATTTTGACTTCTTCCACCACTTAATCAGTCAAATACTTTGGATAAGTTATTTAATTTCCCTGAGCCTCAATGTCCTCTTCTCTAAAATGGAAACAAGACCCAGTAAAGTTACTGGAAGAATTCAGTGAATTAACGTATATAAAAAGGGATGAGATATGTAAACCATTCAACACAGTGCCTATTATATATTGAAAGGCTTAAAAAATGATAGGAACTATTCTTATTGTAAAATAATATGGTTTTTAAAAAATAAGAATATAACCTGTGGTAGTTACTTCATAGGAGTGCATGTAAATGAGAGAAAAACACTTTTTTTCTTGAAACAGGCTCTGAGACAATTTAACTCACTTAAATAAATCACTTATGCAATAGGCCTGCAAATTCTTCCCAAATGTTTAGATTTGTAGGCTGAAGACATTATCAATTACAAATTGATAAAAATCAGAGTCCATATTTACTTGCCAGGAAGACTGTCTCAGACATCCATAAATACTTATTTTCTGATCACTCAGAGTCAGTGGACAAGAAGCACAAAACGACTGCTGACATCTTGCCATCTCACACTTGTTTCCCATTCTTAGTCGATAAATTTCAAAAAGCAAAGGAATTCCACATCCATCTTATTTTGCTACTCACTTCCGTCTTTCACCCGGAGATTCGATCTGATGGTTAATGTTTTTATCCAAAGGGAGGGTTTTTGGCTTCACATCTTCTAGAATGTGCATCGATGGGTTTGATACCTGCTGACTCGGGGATGGATCTGAGGCCGAGGAAAGAATAAAGAACATAAACTTAGTGTTCAGTAACATCCCCCTAGTGCTCCGTATGTCCTCCTTCTTGAAAGCACTAATGCCCACTGGGGTCTCACCTTGAGTTCATGTAGACTGTGGGCCCACAGTGGTGGGAGTCTTTTCACTGTGCTGTTTGGAGTAAGCTACAAGAGAGGCCCACAGCCAGTAGAGTTCATACCTGTCTGAACCACGTGTGTGGGGGGTGTTCTAATAATTTCATTATTGGGTTTCAACACCCATTCTTACCCTGAGCTAGCTGTGAGTTCATCCCATAGTGTAGGGCCCCAGTTTGTGTGTCCAACTGTTGGTCCTGATGGCCTCCTTTCGATACAGGATTCTTAGAATGAGCCACGGCCCCTTGAGTTAGGCTGTTGAGATAAACAAATGTATATTTCAGAACAGAGATGAAAGCAACCCAACTAAACTTATCCTATCCCTTAGGGCATGGAAATACCTAGTTATAAAATGAAAAAAAGAAACGGGACTAATGAAAAATTTATTCTATTCATTTTAAACCAGATTTAAAGTACTGGAGAATCCTACACATTTTTCATTATCCATCAATTTAGTAAGCTTGAGAAACCATTATTTCTGAAGTCTTCCCCATCTCCTTGTCCATAAAGGTCTTCATTTCTGATCATTTCAAGGGATACCAGAGCCAACTGGAATTTCCCAGATTTTCACAGGAGAGGACTTATAGTAGAAAATGCTTGGGCCCCACAGGTTTGGGCAGCTCATGAGAATTCACTGGCCTTGCAGTAGCATCTGTGTGCAAGAGAAGGAGATGGAGAGGTTTAAAAATGTTCAGAGTTTCTGGAGATAACAGGGACTGTCTGGAGAAGCAGAAAAAATTCACGTATGAATTTGCTTAGCAGCATCATTCAAATATTCCTGACCAGTGGCTTTTGTTTCATGAAACTGAAAAGTTTCTTTAAATAGTGTTAACTGGAAATAGATGAGCTATATCCCAAAGGCTCTGCAGACTCTGGGCATGGGCCCGAAGACCCCATGGCCACAATCCACCCAGTCTCTGGCTGATGGACATGGGAGAATTCTCAGAGCAGATCCTACCAGAGGGGCTCCACTTACAGCCAAACTTTCAAATTGGACAGTCTTTGAAAATGACTCTAGCCTTTCACATCTTTGGGGCTCTCGGAAGGTGCAGTGTGTGGTATGTGTGTACACACGTGTATCTCCGCACACTCGTGTATGTGTATGTGTGCATATGCTTGCACACTTGCTAATCTCTCTCTCTCTGGTATCTCAGGGCCCCAAAAGCAAACATCTGTCTCATAAAGAACTTGCTGGTGGCAGCGTACTGCCAATTTCCGGGATTTTGAGGGTCCCTTCTAGGTTAGGCCCAGGGTGGCATCAATAAGCCCACTATGCCTCGTAGCTACAACCAGATTTTGCTCTAGTTTGAGCTAGCACTGAATGATCTAGGGGTTTCTGGGTACGCAGTTTGGATTTCCCATGGAACATACTGGAACCCATGGGGTGGGATGATTATCCAAAACCAATCATTTGTTATCCTTTATACTGTCACACAGAGTAAATGTGATTTCTCACAGCTCAGAGGATACTGAGAGTAAAGTCCGGGTCCATGGTCAACCCACAGTGGGTAGGACCCCAGGATCTCATTTCAACCCTTCTCCCTCCGGACATATCAACCATTTCAGGTGAATGACAGTTCGATCTGGGGCTTTGAAGGGACAACATGCTCCTCTGATATTCTACACTACCTCCCCTCACTTAAAAAAGATTTCACCTATTTAAAAATAAGATGATTTATATTCAAGAGCATAAAGACTGACTTTGGAGATATTAGAATATGTTTAAGCAACACGTAATGTATTACTGGAATGATAATTTCAAAGCTGAATATGATTTGCATTAGAAATGGGTACCCTTTCTGGGGAGCGAACAGGCAGAGTCTGGCTTTGCTCATGTAGAAGGACAGGCTGATACAGTTCATACCTGCCCACTTCCTCTGGTGGCCAATCTTCCCGAGGGTTATGCAATAAATCACTGTTGTCTCCCTGGAGTGGCTTCCTCCGTCTTGTCTCTTGTTCTTCCTCTCGACCATTTTCCAAGTCCATCTTATTCTAATTGAGAAAAGAAGGATAATATTGAATATTATTTATTTACTGAGAGAGAGAAAGAATGCACGTGGGGGGGGGAGAGGGAGAGAGAGAATCTCAAGCAGACTCCCCACTGAGCGCAGAGCCCAACTCAGGGCTTGATCCCATGACCCATGAGATGATGACCTGAGCTAAAAGCAAGAGTCAGAGGCTTGAATGAAATGAGCCACCCAAGCACCCGTGAGTATCATTTTTATTTTTTTAGTTTTAATTAATTAATTTTTTAAAAAGATTTTATTTATTTATTTGACAGAGAGAGAGAGATCATAAGTAGGGAGAAAGGTAGGCAGAGGGAGAGGGGGAAGCAGGCTCTCCGCTTAGCAGAGAGCCTGATGTGAGGCTCCATCCCAGGACCCTGAGATCATGACCCTAGCCAAACACAGAGGCTTAACTCACTGAGCCACCCAGGATCCCACTGAGTATTTTTAAACACACTGAACAACACTCATCTCTGGCCATGGTGTATTTGAAACATTTTTTCCAATCACATTGCTTACAGTGTAAAGAATAATTGTCCAAATTAACTGAATAGTAACAATGGTCCAAATTAACTGAATAGTTAGTGCTTTCCAATGATTTGAAACCAATGTGTACTCTGGATCTCTCTTAAAAGTTATCACGAAAGAGAACTGCTCAGAAAGCCCACCTTGCAAAGTAAAACAAAGTTCTAGGACTGTTCACTGTTCAGTTAGGAGAAATGGCTCTTGCGGGCCCATCGGTTTTGTTTTGTTTTGTTTTGTTTTTAAATGCAGATTCCAGACTATTCCAAGTCTTGGTATGACTTTTGTTCAATAGCTCCCCAACCTTATTTGGGGGATATGGAGGTAGACCACCCTTTCTCTGCTCTCTCCAGCCCTTGAAGACACAAATAAATTTCATGGGGAATTTTAAGAGTGGTTTCGAAGCAATTTCCACGGAGGCTGGTAGGGAGTGCATTGCTGGCTACCATCCAGGGCAAAGGGACGCATGGTGTGGCGGAGAGGAATACATGTGTGTTGAATGAGTGAACGATGGGCTGTCAGAGGCACATTCCAGCAAATGCTCCACTAATCAGGACCTCTCCAGCCAGTGCAGGGACACTATGGTTGCCAGCCCATGGAAGCAGATCTGGCCCCAGTAATGATTTCACCGGAAATGACTCTGGCCATGACAGCACCATGGGGTACACTGGCCACACTAGGGCAAGGGTCAGTCCTGGATTTAAACTGGTGGAAAACTCAGGCTTGTTATTTTATATTTTTAGGTTTATTTTTTTTTCACAAATTGCTTTTAATCTGCGGTCTCACCATTTTCCCACTGCCTTCGGTCACAGAGGAGGATGTAGACAGCTGGTCTGCAGAACTTGATGAAAGAGTAAATGGAACCACGGTGTCTTCAATTATTTTGCGCTCCTAAAGGGAAGGACAGTAATTAATGAAAGGGGAAAAAGAGAAAATAAAATCACATTTGTCAAGAGAAAATTTCATTAAGGAGCTTAAAGAAAAAAAAAATTGGATCATGCGCAAACAAGCAGGGTGTTAAAAAAAAGGGGTCTTATTTTCTAAAAGCATGTAAATCAGAATGTACTTTCTATGGGCAATGATTTAGAAATTAGCATTTAATTTGGAAAAACAAAGTCTTTGCAAATTAGTCTGATTCAAGAAGCCTAATTAGAAATGCTTTTAGGGATCAGATTAGGCACAACAATTAGTGAAGATAAATTCACAACAAAATTAATCATAAACAAATTTTAGCTAATATGCATTAAATGTAGTTCCCTTCCAATTCTCTAATGTGGTCTGGTTTGTTCATCTAAAAAAAATAAGTAAAACAAAACCAAATTCTCCTCCCTTCAAATCTCTTTAGTACAATACAGTGAATGTAGTTGGTAAGGATTCACTTAGCCCCAACATCAAAATTGTCCTCACAAAATTAATTCACTACTACCAAACATGCTCTCCTCAAACACACAACTAGATACTTTCGTGTCATCTCTTTAAGGTAAATCAAGAATCTGACTCTCTGACTAGAAAACAGATAAAATTCTATTGTCTCCCTTGACCATAACTCAACATGCCCTTACCACAAATTAAATTTGGGGGAACTGTGGTCTTTTAGAGCCTACAGCTCTTTGAAGAAGTTGACAGGGCTCTGGGTAAGGAGAATGGACACAGCCATGTGCACACATAAACCACAGACCAAAAAAAAAAAAAAAAAAAGGCACCAATAAACTTTGAGGAATCAAAACCACAAGTCAAATTCCTTCTTGGGAATTTCCTACCTCCTCATAGTATCTGCGTTCCTCCTCTTCCACCTCCTTCTGGGCTTTTTCCCACTCTTCTTTTAGCTTGTTCTGTTCCTTCTGGTATCTCTCCTGTTACAGAATTTCCACAGATGGTTCCTGAACTGACTTTGCGTACCCCACTGGGACACTTCCTCCCCTCTAAGCCACCGTATACAACACATTGTAAGACAGTTCTTCATTTTGCAACGTTCTGAGTCTAATCCATTCACGCTCTAAAACGGGAATGGTATTTTGTGTCTCTCCAAAATGTTAGGAACATAACAATCCTAACAGAGAACACTCTTTTCTGTTGTTGGTGTTACAGATTTGTTCTCGAATCTATGAGTAGATGTTTGCTTATGCAAAGAGAAAAGACAGACTGAAAGACTCTAAGATCTTCCTTAACTTGGCTTTTGTGCTGGGACGGTAGTTTAAACCAATGGTTTGTTTCTACTGGGCCCTTTGGAGACGAGTTTTGCCATTTCACTAATGGAAATAATATGGCTACTGAGAGAGTCTGATAGAAGACAAAACAACAAAACCTTGTAGGTTTACAAGTTGGACAATGCAGAAAGGTCTGGACTAGATAAGATGATAATTAGCTGAGTAGCTGAATTACCCTTTGCTTGTAGCCATGCTGCCAAAATGGAATCTTCCCAGGTTTCAGTAACTTCTGAATTAACAATAGATTTTAAACAGCCACTAGAAGGCTACAACATGAGAACTGCGGCACTATCTCCGGAAATAGTACAGCACTAGTCATCTCTTCTGGGGGAAAAATACTCTGAATAAGGATGGCTCTAATATGTGACTGGAGTCCTTTGGACAGCTGACTAGAAGAAATGGATAAATGGAGGTTAAAACTCATGCTTAAAGTGAGAGCTGACACCCTGGGTGCCTTGGGAATGGTGTCCCCGACATGACAGAGACAGAGGCATCATGGAAGTACCACACACAGTCAAATGTTTTCCCCTAATTACTGTCAATCCTCTCTCTTTTATCCTCCTAGGGAAGGCACTGAGATTTCCTCCAGGTGCGACCTGTTATGTCATTATCTTAGGAATAAAAGGGTTTTATTGGAATTATTTGAAGCCTGGTGTTCTTATTAATGCTCTAGAAAAACCATCATTGGTCAACTCATGGCGGGCTTTGAACTCCAGGTAAAAATCTCGTTATCAAAACCTAAGATGTTATAAAGTTTCTGAGAGGAACTTCAGGGGTCTTTCAGAATAGAGGAAACAGACTCTCAAACTTAACAAAAGCTGAAAAACAAGCAAACCTTGGGTTTCTTGGTTCTATGAGCTCATATTCCAGGTTCTCCCACCCTGAGAGGATCAGTGGAGGTGATCCAGGGAATGAAAGAGGCTGTACATCTGTGCCCCGCCCCCCGCACCTCGGTATACATGTGCACACACCAGCATACATGCATACCCAATACAGACCCCTGCACACACCAAGACACTCACACAAACGCCTTGTCACAAAGCCCACAACCCTGCAGTGTCACACTGGGTAACAATTTGGTGGGACAAAAATACATCTGTCTCCATCAGTAACCAAGGTCACCTTTCAGGGTATAAACCGCCATGACTCTGACTCTGACCATGTAGTTGGGGAATAGGCATCTGGTTTTCAAGGGACTAGCAGATGGCCAGGGTTGGTCTAGGGTCTCCCAATGGACCCGAAGTCCCAACAGCCCTGGGACTTTGCTGAATCTGGTTGGTATTTACCCCTTAGCAATTGGGAAAAGCGTTAAGCTTAACAGGCAGACCTAAAGGCCCATGACAATTAGTTACCTCAAACCCTCCCCACTTCAGTGCTCCCAGTCCCTGGGAACTAAGCCAAGAGGGTCAGAGCAAAAAGATAAGGGGGTGGGGGGAGTAAAACAAAGCAGTGTAAAGTCATCAAAATTAATGAGATTTAACATTTTTCCCCTTTATGATCTTTTAGTAAAATCAGTACTATTGGGAATACAGCAGAGAGAATGTGACTTTTAAAGTCCTACAGACTTGGACTTGAAACCAGGCTCAACAACTACCTGTTCGCTGTGTGACCCTGAGCAATTAAGTTAACTTCTTTGAAGCTTAGTTTCTTCAGTTGCAAAATGGGACTAATAAGACCTACTTTGAAGAGTTTTATGAGGACTGAACTGGACAGGATACGTCAGGTACCAACAAATATGCCAGTTCTTGGCACAGCCAGGTACTCTGGTTAGTTTCTAGGGTTGCTAGGTTATTTTCTGAAACATTATTACTCTACAAAACTGGCTTGAAACAAGTAGCAGTTGATCATGTACTCCCAGAACCTTCCTAGAATTAAAATTTATCAGCCTTTACTCAAGGAGCAGAGCAAATATTTCTACATAAGGAACAAGACCCAGGCCAAATTTTATTTCACATGTATGCTATCAAATAGCTTTTTGGTAATTCGTTCCCACCCCACTCGGACTGGAATTTGACTGGCAGCTAAGGAGTTGACGAATGGATATGTTGGCCCCTAATACTTGTTTTTTTTTTTTTAGGATTTTATTTATTTTTTAAGATTTTTATTTATTTGAGAGAGAGAAAGAGAGTATGAGTGTATGGGGGGGTGAGGGGGAGAGAGAGTGGGAGAGGGAGAAGCAGGTTTCCCACTGAGTGGGGAGCCAATGTGGGGCTCCATCCCAGGACCCCAGGATCATGACCTGATGGCAGTTGCTTAACCGACTGAGCCACCCAGGCAGGCGCCCCTGAAGATTTTATTTCTTTTCTTTTTTTTTTTTTTTAAAGATTTTATTTATTTGACAGAGAGAGATCACAAGTAGATGGAGAGGCAGGCAGAGAGAGAGAGATAGAGGGAAGCAGGCTCCCTGCTGAGTAGAGAGCCCGACGTGGGACTCGATCCCAGGACCCTGAGATCATGACCTGAGCTGAAGGCAGCAGCTTAACCCACTGAGCCACCCAGGCGCCCCTGAAGATTTTATTTCTAAGTAATCTCTACACCCAGCGTGGGCTCAAACTCACGACCCCAAAATCAAGAGTCACATGCTCTACCGACTGAGCCAGCCAGGTGACCCCTAGGATTTTGTTTTTTTAAAGTAAAATGCTTTTTCTTCTTTTTTTAAAATTTACTTTTTATTTTTAGATAAATCCAATTAGTCAACATATAGTACATCATTAGTTTCCAATGTGGAGTTCAGTAATTTCATCAGTTGCATATAACGCCCAGCGCTCATCCCTTCACATGCTATTTTTTTTTTTCACTGTGTTCATCAGTGTAACTGCCAGCAAGGGGAATTAGACACAGGATACTTTGTTGCACGGGCACAAAATGAACTTAGACTCACTAGCTCCCGAGAAGCATCTAATTCCATGCACTTCCTGTGCTAAAAATTTATCTAATAACAACAGTAATTAAAGGAGCAGCATCTAATAGAAAAACAACAACAACAACAAAGCAGTGACCCCAGTCCTACCTGAAGCAAACGTTCCTGCTCCTGTTGCCATTTTTCCTGTCGCCGGCGCTCCTCTTCTGGGTCCCATGCCCAGAACTTAAACTGCTTAGAAAATAAAACTGTGATCAGGGCTAAGCCATGTCCTCAAGGCCAGGCCGGGGCAAGGGACACAATCAGCTTACAGACTGGCACTAGACCGACAAGCGGAAGCAGAAGCCCTTACATACTGAATGACCCTCTTTGTCAACGAAAACTACTTTTTCATCTTCATCCCTCCTTGGTTGACTTCCAAGAGGCCCGTATGATGCTGTGACCCTTTTTGGGGCTAATGAAAACATGGGTGTAATTAGCCCCTGGCAGGGGAAGGCTTTGGTTTCCCTTTCTTTCAGAAGCGATTTCTTTCTTTCTTTTTTTTTTTTCTGTTTTCTTAATCATTCTTTATTACTGTCAGTATGTGAATGATGCTACCCTTCATTCTGTCTCATGTTTGAAATAGACACATGATATGTAAGTGGTATTAAAATTTGTGTTAAGCTTCAAATTCCTCTGGTGGAAGTTTAGCAGTGTGGTTGATCACGAGCTTAAATGAAAACTTTATGAAACTCTCCTTCGTGAATTGTTGGCTCTGTTTTCAAATTCTGTAAAGCCATCGTGCTATTAGCGACCCACAATCGAACTAAAGGATGCTATCCTAGCGATTTCTTAAACCTATTCACACTTCTGAGCCTGAGACCCTCATTCTGCATAGGGATCCTGGTCCCAGCACATGGGGACGCTGTTTTCGGCAGAGCGGACTTTTGTGACAATCGGTGTTTGCTGCCCTATAGCACTAAGCATTCATACCGCTACTGTGTTTGTCCATCAGATTAGTTCAAGGGCCAATGCTCACCAGCATCACCTGTGATCTAGGAAGGAGGGAGTTTCTGCCCTCATTCAAACCCAAAGGCGTTTTTTTTTGTTTTGTTTTGTTTTTTTGTTTTTTTTTTTTTTTGTAAAAAGGTCTTTGTGAGTTTGGCACCAAGTGAGTTAACAGGAATAATGAGAGAAGGAGGCATGAACCAAAGTGCACCCCCACAATACAGAATACAGGAAGCAGAGCCGGGGAGAGAAATCACAGCTGTCTCTGGGAAACCTCCTAAAGGGGTGGGGACTGCAGTGTTTGAACTTGGCCTCTCCCCACCAAGGCAAACCACATTCCCCAGTAACTGCGCTTCTTCTCTTCCCTCTGTTCTGATGGGCCTGGCTTGGGGAGGCACTTAGAACTGCCTGCCTGGGAATCCTGAGACAAGCAGCAAGATGAGGGGAGGGGTCTCAGGGAGGAGGGGGGAGTCTGGGGCAGGATGGGGAGCAGGCAGAATCTATCTACCTGGGCTGCCTGAGAAGCTGGACAGGGCCAGTCCTGGCCAAGGCTTAGATGGGTCTTGTTACTGCCCAAGATACCTGGGCCAGCTCACCTTGGGCTGGCCCAGGGAGGTGTCTTCAGGCTGAGAACGCAAGCCAGACCATGGGTGTTGCTCGATTTATAACAATATAAAGAGTGACAACTTTAATGTATTTACACATATGAAAAGGTATTTACACACACTCCATTGATGCCCTTGCCGTGGTGCCTGCAGTTAGGGTGACGCCCACAAAAGTCAAGGCAAGGTGGGCCAACAGGATAGGGAAATGTATTTCCTATACGCCACTCTTGGGATTCGTACTGCAGACTAAAGGCTCTGACATGTTATGTGGGAGAAAAGCTATTTAATTGTACATAATTCAAAACTTCCCAAGTTTCCTGGGATGACCATAAAATGCCATCCAAATGGGATTCCAGATAAAAAATCTGGAGTTAATGGTGTTAGAGGTTGTCTCCACCTGGCATTTTCCTAAACCTTGGAAGCACTTTCAATGTTCAGAACCTCTCTCAAGGGCATGGCCCTTCTTTGTCTTCTTGGGAAAAAGGATGTGGTCACGTGAATAAAGCCATAGGGAGACCAGGAGGAAAACAAGAGCGACAACTAGGAATTATTTAATTTTCAGATTTCACTAGGCAGCGCAGGAGAAAATAGGGAATATTTGTTTAAAAGAAAAACAGTGAGCATTTGCAGGGGGAAGACAAAGAGGAAGATACTTTGTGATACACAAAAGAAAGAAAAGCGATCGTGTTCCTTCCTTTAGTGACTACTTGCTGAGGACCTATACGGGCCAGGGAGGGATATCAGGTGGCCGAGGGTCCCCGCGTTGTGGAGCTTACTACTGAGTGTGGTGGGAGACAGCAGGTGAGAGGGAGTGACAGCCTGGGTCTTCCAGAGAGTTCCAGAGCCAACACTACACCATGTACAAGCACTGTCCTCAATTAAAAAAAAAAATGATTTTGAACGCCTCGATAAGTTGCATGTTTTAATACTAATTCCGATTGTCACTTTCATTAGATTTTACTTTCCCGACTCACTTACCATTTTGTTTCTAAGCATGATCACAACTCTGCCTAAGGATAATCTGTGTCTTTCTTCAAATTTCCCCTGGCAGCATTACACATGCCTTTTAATTATTCTTTTATAATCACTTTGAGCCTGTTTTTGATTGGACCCGCTTTCAGCAAATCAAATACTTTATAAATAAAAATAAATTAAAATCACACTCAATGCATCATCTTACTCCTTAAGATGAGCTACTTACAGGTGTAGTTACAGGTGACTTTTCACTGCCTGGAGAATCCACTGCACAGAGAGAAAAAAAGAAAGAAAAAAGTCTGCAACGTGAGCAGCTTCTAACAGTATTTTTCTCTGGTCCTCTGAGTGGAATGTGGTTCCTATGTCAGCCTGAGATCATATATATATATATATATATATATATATATATATATATATATATATATATTTTTTTTTTTTGTAAGCCAAGAGCATTAGAAAATCATAATAAAGCAGACCCTTGAAGCAATTTGTACCCATCACCGAAAGGAGTTATAACGAGTGTAGTATGATTGATCCCATCAATTAGCACCAGAGACTAAACTATAGGAAGCAAAAACTGTAGGTGCTGGTGTTTAATGCCCCCTGCATCCTCTTCCCACTTGCTAGCCCGGTTCCCTCATTGTCTGACATGGAGAATTATCACACAGAGAGAGGCCAGACATCATCCAGGAAGTAAAGAGAGGGACACAGTTAACAAGAGAACCATTACCAATTCCTGGTAAATGCTTCTAACCTTTCTTTAAAAAGAGAAGAGGACAAAAAAATGATTTTGAATGCCTATTTTTTTTAAAAAAAGAGCTGAATATTATTTCCTTAGATTTTTAGCATCAAAGAAAAATTCTACAAATTTCCTTCAAAAATTTCTACGAATTTCCTTCCAATTTTAGTAGAAGCGGAGTGGTTATCAGAGAACGAGCTCTCTGCTAACTGTGTGTCAGAAGTAAGCATTGTTTTTCTGCAATCAGAAATGAGGAAAAATACCAGACATTATTGGCTGCCCCCAACATGGATTTTTGCACAGAGGAAATACAGCTCCCCAGGATGCATTTTACCTGACTGGGAGAAAAACTGGGAACGTCGCCAAGAGTTCTGAACTCTCAGCGGGATGCTGGCAGGGCCAGGGGACTCTAGATCAGATGGCAGAACAGAACAAACAGAAAACCGTGAGAACAGGGGTGAGGACCAAGCAGAACCAGACTCCCAAGGACTAAAGGAGGTCTGGCGGTAGTTGATGGAAGAATTGAGAAGGAGTGAATCTGAAAGTACAATACATCTCAATAAAACATGTTCGAAACCCTAAGACATGGGCAAGAGCCAGCAGACATGCAACAGTTCAAGCTGTGGCTTGTCTCCCTTGGTGTTAGGTGCTATTTTACAGGTTCATACTTAATGGTGGAACTGTTAACATGTTAAATCTCAAATGACAGGATAACATGTTCCGCAAGGGTGAAATGCACAGTTTACATTGCTTTTGGAGAATACCAGGAAAGTACAAAAGACAGCAGAGATGAGTTCCATGATTATTGGATGCATCAACTGAGTTACAGCTGATCTGTAACTCAGCGGCATTGGACAGACACAAGTTCACGGTAAGCATTTGCATCCCTAAACTGGGTTCTGTGCGCTTGGATGTCATTCTCAGGGTGGATAAAGACAGGGGTTTTTAGAGTGAGCACATACTTTCCAGAAACACCAATATATCTTTGAACTGTAGGGAGACAGCGGAGAAAAGGAAAACGGGCACCTTCAAATGTATTTTATGAATGTTTTCAGAGTATTTAAAGACTACGTGTGTATGTGTGTTGTGTGTGTTTAATGGAAATCTGTGAAATATAGCTGGTAGCTGGTATAATCAGTCTATAAACAGACATGTGTATAAACACGGGGGAGATGCCATTGTCTAGAGGAGAGACTATATGGTATGGCTCCAGGATTCCTTATCCCAACCTACAGCTTCTTTGGACTTGATGTGTGACCACAGATTGGTCACTTACAGGTCCACGGACCTCTTCCAGTTGAAGTATACAGTTGGCATACAAGGTTACATTCGTTTCAGGTACACAACACAGCGACTCGACAACTCTGTGCAGTACGTTGTAGTACGGACTCACACCACGAGTGTGGCTGCCATCTGTCGCCACACAGTGCAAGCACAACACCAGTGACTCTTTCCTGTGCTGTGCCTTTCATGCTCATTCCCATGACTCATTCATTCCGTACCTGGAACCCTGGACCTCCCATTCCCATGGAGTTTGTATATTTGGGAAAGTCCTGTACTTCTCTCCTCCTCTCCCAATGAAAGACAAATTATGTCTTTCAAGTTTACATTTAAATCCTCTGGCCCCCATCCAGACCTCCCCAGACACTGGAGGAGCAGAGCCCAGAGACCTGTGTGTCCACCAGCCCTGCGGGGAACTTGGGCCCACACTCCTAATTGCAAATGACCGCTTAGAGCCGTATCTCTGCAACATACACCCTTGTTCTAAGAAAAGCATTTGAGAATAGCCTCTTATGGCCTGGCATCTGACTCTGTAACTCTACTCCTACTGCTATTCCTATGAGACTACCAGATTGTATTATTAGTGCTGATTCTGGGTCAGGTGTGGAGCTAAACGCTCTTCTTCCAAGACCCCTATGAGGTCGGGAGTTCTGTGATCTCCCTTCGACAGTTCACAGGGAATGATTAGAGATTAGGACAACTTGGTGGGGAGGATCACATGGCTAAGAATCACACAGGCAAGAACTCAAACCTGGGCATTCTGTCTCCAGAAACTGCAGCTGTTGTTCCGGCTTCCCTGAACCAGACGAGAGCACAGAACAGGTGCACGCCAAATATAATTCTCTCCTGAAGGCTAAACTTCGAGATGCTCTAGGGCTACCAAATTTTATTTTTTTGTCACTCCACTTTGTTAATGCACAATGGAAAGTCCCTTCTTTGACAACACATTTTATAAAATCAAAATGTAACAGGGTGGCAAAATGTGTGAGACAGCAAAACTAATTAAGATGGCTTAAAATACCTACTTCCTCTCTGTGTTACTTATCCGCACAATTAAAAAGTGGGAGAAATGGGGCAGGATTAAACTCTATCTAAATATGGTCAATTGCTGACCCAGTTATGAGATTCATTTTTGTCAATTCCCTTCAGGACAGTAGGGCTGACAAATTTAAAACAAATGCTTTGAAGACAGTATTGAACTTGTTCCCACAATTAGAAACAAATGATCATCAGTGTATGTACTAATTAATTCCCTCCCAAGGACTTCCTGTTACTCAAGTAGAGCACACCTTCTCTCCCAGCATTCAACTAAAGCTAATGGAAGTCAACCCAGATTCTGCCAATGGCGGCCCCAAAATGGCTGCCTATCCTTGAAAAAAGGAAAGTAAAATAAATCCCCAGCCACAGTGACCCTGTACCATATTCTCTTTGCCTGAACTGATAAATCTATAAAATGTGTTGAAAAGAGTACATTAAAAAAAGACAAACAAAAACCTCACAGTTCTTGCCTCAACTCTAGCCATTTTCATATCTGTAGAAAGAACTCAGATCAGGAAGCCCCAGTGGTCTATCTGTTTTGAAGAATAATCATGGAATTCTCAGGACACTCCCCGACCCCATTTCTTTCTGGTGTTTGTGGGCACCTGAGTGTTTCATAAGGATAAAGGTATTCAAGTAGGATTTTTAAAGAGTAAATAAAGGGTTGAATTCACAACCTATACATGGCCTAAGGGGTTCCTGGGGAATTTGTGGAACATATTTAATCTATGACTGTGAATGATTTCTCAGTAATCATCATACACACCCAGGAATTATTATGAGGTAATAAAATCTGATTTTCTTCTAAAAAGTCAAATCGTCAGATTCAATGACTATTTTATAAAGATGGGATAATTAACAATTAATGAAGTTGATATAATATTAGGATGATATACTTTTTATTGAAGTTATTTTTTTAGTTTGTAATTTTTTTTGACAGTTTGGAGTCAATAAAATTATTTTAAGGTATCAAACACTTAACAGAGACCTTGTAGTGTCTATGGTATTCTGCTGACAAAATGCTTTTGGCCACTGGGTTCCTGGTTGGGTCAAACATAGAGTGCAACTCCCTGATTTCCATTCTGAAGTGACTTAATTCAGCCACTATGGCCTCTCGCAAGCACCACGGCTAATGGGATGTTAACATAAAGGAAGTAATCTTCCTTTAAAATAAAGGATATTTCAGTTGGTTTGTCTCCTTCTCTAATTTTGCCTTATTTTTCCCTCCTTTTCCCTACAATCCGCTGTTTTGTGTCTTAAATTCCACCTACAAGTGAGAGAATCACTAAATTCTACCTCTGAAACTAGTAATATACTATATGTTAGTTCTTGAATTTAAATAAATAAAATAAAATAAAGACTATTTTACTATAGATGAGCCCAGCAGAGTACGTAGCACTTAAATAAAACATTTCTTTCTTTTTACCTTGAGAATAGAGATTTGGCAAGTGTAATTGGTTGGTTTCAGACATTTTGTCCAGAAATGGATACGTCAGGGTTGCTTCTGGTTCTGGTGACTTTGGCTTTGCCACCTGGATCATGGGCAAAGAGGCAGAAACATTAAAAATATTGTCCATTAAAAAATGCACAGGTGAAATAAAATTTAAGGACTCATGGCTATTACAGAATTCAGTAAACCAAACATTTGACTTTTAAATGGAAATGTTCACCCTTTCCCCAAAAGCCCTTTGTGCTTTCTACATTAATATAGAGGCAGATTTTTTTCAGAGAAATCAAACTGGAGCATAAAAATATGATGATCACTGTTCTCCAAACCCAGAAGATACTATCCCATCATTGGGATTGTACATCACTCTGTCTCATTTTCTGATTGATCAATCACATATTCTCTTCCTGATACTACATAATACAGTATTTTGTAGTGTTAGGCAGTGAGATGTTCCACAAAAAAGAAAGAAAAAAAATCTTACTATGTAAGTGCTGAATATTAAAATAATATTACTTTCTAATGGACATTATTTTCAAGACACTACAGAGCCCTCCCACAAACTTATATGAAGCACATTAAAAACAAAGAAGTGTCATTTAAATAACTGTTATCAACTAGGGTCATAGCAATGATGCCATTACGAGATTTTTGAGGCATGTTAGACCACTTGTCCTTATGGTAAATAGTTCCAAAATTCCAGGCTTTAAAAATTCTTATGTTTGCTTTATAGAAATAGAATTTTTATTTTTTATTGCTGTTTAGTTTTTCCCTAGTCTGGCCTTTGGTAAAAGTACCCTCCTTCTGATTTGTTGCTTCCAATCAACTGATTGCAGATTACTAAACTGATGTCTAAAATAAGTCAGTAGATTCTGAGCAAAGATCTGAAGGAGGGGCCTGGTTGTATCAGTTTATGTCTTTTTAGCTGCTTACAGAGATTTCTCAGATTCACTCTGGCTGGTGGCTCTGTTCCCAATAGACTAATTTGATAGTCAACAAGGCAATTGAAGCTGTAGAGTGCTTGTTTCATCATAAGCTGATCTGTGATTTGGTTCTCAGGATGATTTAATGTCTATAATTTCTTCTTGGTAAAATTTTATTTTTCTTTATGAATAATACATTCAACCCTAATGGAATCCTGAAGAAAACAGAGTTAATCGCCTCATTGTGCATTACAGGGGTCAACCAGATGGCCAAATGAACTTCAATGTTAAACATGCAGCAAAAGCTAAAGCTTAGGTGGCGCCTGGGTGGCTCAGTGGGTTTAAGCCTCTGCCTTTGCCTCAGGTCATGATCCCAGGGTCCTGGGATTGAGCCCCACATTGGGCTCTCTGCTCAGCAGGGGGCCTGCTTCCCTTCTTCTCTCTCTGCCTGCCTCTCTGCCTACTTGTGGTCTCTGTCTGTCAAATTAATAAATAAAATCTTTAAAAAAAAAAAAAAGCAAAAGCTTAGATTTACTAAAGTTGACAACCTCCAAATTTTAACCCCATGCCATTTCCTCCTTCGTTGAGTCTGGCAAAAAAAGTTTCGGTAACGCTCAGTTGTAAATGAATGTTAATAGCAGAAATGCTCAAAATCACCATTATGTAAAAAGGTCAGCCTGTGAGCACGGGCACTTTGTCTGATAAAGGGAACACTCACAAGTGAAGTCAGAAAACACAATCTGTTGCAATAGTGATCACTTTTTTCTCTCTTTTTCTAAGAGCTAACTCCACAGTAGGGAAAAGAGAGGGCAGGGATTCATCTGGTGTAAGAAAAGTACTGGATTCCAAGACCATTAGTTCACTTGCCAACCAACTAGTAGAGATGCTTAACTGCAGTCCACAGAAGAGAATTTAGGGGGTATATATTTAATATCACTGGATACTAAGGAAAACATGGTAATCTTGGGTATTTTATGCTTTAAAGATCCTATCTTTAGAATACTATTTACTGGGACGCCTGGGTGGCTCAGTTGGTTAAGCAGCTGCTTTCGGCTCAGGTCATGATCCCAGCGTCCTGGGATCGAGTCCCACATGGGGCTCCTTGCTCGGCAGGGAGCCTGTTTCTCCCTCTGCCTCTGCCTGCCATTCTGTCTGCCTGTGCTTGCTCTCTCTCCCTCTCTCTCTCTGATAAATAAATAAAATCTTTAAAAAAAATGAATACTATTTACCAGATGCCAAAATGTCCATACACCCACAAAGTAAAGAATCCCTGAAAACAACTTTTTCCATAGTATGGTAGACATGACACTGGTGGCCCAAAGACAGACCACACAGATGAGATACCCAGATGCATACTCTTCAGTTATTGTGTTTACTTGGTTTCATTAAAAAAAAAACAAAACTCTCTAGCAATGATACAGTTTTCCTTTCAGTTTAGATTTAAGTGGGGGGGGGGAGTCCATTTGGAAGAATGATACATAAATAATGTTTACAAGTATAATGTGGATCACACACAAATCTCCAAAGGTGGGAAATCCTGCCTGTCCCCAATGTCTTCCTACAGTTGAGTTCCTCCTTTCAGACATCTAGACCATTCTTTCATCCTGTATGTATAAAAGTAGGGAATAACTAGAGTCTAAAATCCCCAAGGGCATTATAGCAATAGGCATTCTCAAGGCTCTACAAGGACAAGAGCACGGTCGGCTCCTTACGGTCAGGGGCTAGGCCTTCACTGTTGAACATCCAGCATCTGGTACAGTGCCGGGCTCCTATTAAGTGCACAGTCAATATGACCAAGTAAATGATAGATGAACTGGCACTAGATAGACAGGGTCAGTTTTTCACTCTAAAGTGACAGCCCAACTTAGGATGAATTTTTAAAGTTGGAATACCACCACATAGAGTAAGCCAGTGTGCCAGTCCATGGTTCTCTACCTTGGTGGCCTACCAGAATCACCTGGGGGGGGGGGGCTTTGAAAAAAACAGATGCCGGGGCCCGGCCCCCCCCCCCCCCAGTGATTCTGATTTATTTGCTATGCAGCATGCTTGGTGTTTCTAAATTCTAAAAGGCAACCAAGGTTGAGAGCGACTGGCATAAAAGATGAAGACTTTTAGACTGTGCCTTAAAAAAAGAAACCAAATTAATACGAATGAGATGAGACTCCAAGCAAGGAAGAAATTTAATAAAAACAAGACATTAAAACTCATTATATCAGAATAATAATTTTCTAGTTTCCTTGTTATATAGGTCCGGAGGCATCAGAAGCACCATTGTTATAAAACAGGTAAATATTGGAAAGAGAATGTTTCGTAAACTGCAAATAAGCAACTTCATGCACAGGAAACTAACATCTAACTGCAAAGCTTTAGAACTTATATTCCATTTTTCTTTAAATGTATATAATCCTGCATAATTAAAAAATTATTTAAAATAAAATTTAAAAGATATTGAATGGATACATTCATATCGGTATACATCAATGGTTACTCATAGAGGTAGGTTTCAGTGACTTTTTCCTCTCTGTTGCTCTATTTCTATTTTTTAAAAATTTATATATTATTTTTTATAGGTTTACATATATTACTTGATAGAGTTGTTACATTTGTATGCACGTTACTATAAGTTACAAAAATGTATAGCTACGGACTATCGGTGGCCTTCCAAAATTCGTATGCTGAAATCCTAAACCTCAAGATGGTGGTATGAGGACATGGTGCCTTTCACAGGTGATTCATGAACTTATAAGAGACTCAAGAGACCTCCCTCACCCCACCCACCAAGTGAGGCCACGGCAAGACAGAGATCCGTGAACCAGGAAGTGGATTCTCACCAGACACCTTGACCTTGGCGCTCCAGCCTCCAGAGCTGTGAGAAATAGACTTTTGGTGTTTACAAGCCACCCAGTCTATGATGGTCTGCTGGAGCACCCAATAGGACCTGATGCATACATCTCTCTATATGCATTTGCATCGTTTTATAAGGGACACTTTTTTTTTTTTTCCCAGGAAAAAAAATACAGATTGAAGACAGGCACAGGTTCGGAGAGAAACTAAATCTTCATTATGAACAAGCACCACTTACAACCGCTCACATCATAAACCAGCTACCTCGTGAAGCCACACTGACTTTGGATTTAACTGCGTTATTTTTTTTTTTTTAAGATTTTATTTATTTCTTTGACAGAGACAGATCACAAGTAGGCAGAGAGGCAGTCAGAGAGAGAGGAGGAAGCAGGCTCCCTGCCGAGCAGAGAGCCCGATGTGGGGCTCGATCCCAGAACCCTGAGATCATGACCTGAGCCGAAGGCAGAGGCTTTAACCCACTGAGCCACCCAGGCCCCCTGGATTTAACTGCTTTAGACCACCACGTATTTTACCTTTTGTGACAGCACCAGCTCCACCTTTCCACTCATCTCATCTTCCACTTTCTTCTGGTCTTTTTCTTCTGGTGCATCATTCTTCAGCTGGGCGCTGGAGGAAAACTCCACAAAGGGCACGGTTGGGCTGGATCGGGTCACGGTTGTTGTAAAATGCTGTGGCTCTGGAAATGGAGTTATGTTCAGAAACATAAAGAAGAAAAACAGAACCATGTAAGGGACCATTTTTCCTGCCATGCCACAAAGTCCGCTGAGCACGCATCCTGCCCTCGGCCGTAGAAAGGTGGACTGCAGTGCAATGAGAGGTGGTAAAGAGCCCGAGATGCCAGAATTTTCTAGGCTCTTTCAAGACATGAAAAAAAGAAATCACACAACACAAAACACATCAAGGGGCCCCACTAGGGGAAATTTAAATTCTTAATAAGAGTCTCAGAACCAACAAAATGTTGACACAAAATACTACAGTAGGTGGGTTGAGTAGGAGAACATTGAAAGACAGTTTCTGTCCAAAGGGCTGAGTGGCAGCCCAAGTCTTTCTTTCATATTTCAATGCTCCTTTTCAACAGTACATTTTCATAATTGGAATGTGATAAGGATCGTGGGGCACGTATAATGCAATGAAAATCAAGTGTTCTCTGATACATAAGGAAGAATTAGGTATAGTCTAGAGTGAGGGCGTGTATCAAAATGTGGAGGTGCACTCTAGTTTGAAAAAGCATATGCTAAAATTTTTAGTAATGCCATTTAATTTATTTTAAAATTTATTTTAAAATAAAAATTTAAAATTAAAAAATTATCATAAATTACTTTGAAATAATTTGGTATTTAGAAGAAGGTAAGAGCGTTTTAGGCTTGCCAAGAGAAGAAATACGTTAAAAGTACTGAGAAATATAACTTTAGGGAACAGTGGGTCTCTATTCATACTCACTGTCCATATGGGGGGGCATTACTTAATTCTTTTAAACTATTGACCAGCTTTTTCGTTTTAGTGTCTATTTTATGATATAATTTTGATTTATAGCTTTATTATCTAATGATGTTCTGTGTGTTAAAATAGGATCCTCAGTTTTCAGCATCATTTATTTGGGTGAAATATAACCTTTTTGATGACGGAGAAATACTTTCAAAAAAACAAAAAATACCACAGTAGCCAAAAGGATGGGCTCCTGTTTCCACAGGAAAAATAAATGACATGGTCATAGATTTCCCCAGGAAGCCTCTAGGTGGCAGCACAATCACACCAGTTATGGAGCCTTGATTTACTATCTTTCTATGGCTCAGTGGGAGAAATTCTGGATTGTTCCCATTGTTTCTTAACAGTTACCATGATCTCCCTTAAAACCAGTTTGTCAGGGAACAAACCTGATGGGGCAAGTTCCGTATTCTCTTTCTGTGGTTTTTCGCCATCATTTACATCCTCTTGACTGTTCTGTTCAGTTTCCTCAGTGGCTGCCTGAAAAGACAAAGATTTTTTTCCCTTTTGAATAAATTATCTCTTTGAAAGTTCTAAAAGGTAAAATATTCCTTCCTTCCTTC
>NC_081557.1:237027279-237063130 GCF_022355385.1 Mustela nigripes | reverse complement strand
CTTTCTTTCTTTCTTTCTTTCTTTCTTTCTTTCTTTCTTTCTTTCTTTCTTTTTGAATAGTAATTTTTAGGCCAATGAGGTAAAGTGCCTATATGAATTCATACTTTTTCCATTTCCTAGGTAGCCTTCCCGTGAAAAGCTGGATTGGCTGGAAGGAGCTAGTCTGTGAAGGAGAAGAGGAGTCACGTGAGGTCACATGAACCCACTGCCTCCCAACCTCCTCTGACCGCCTCAGACACACATCCCACTCTTCCTCTCCCATCACCACTGAATTTTCAAAATCATAGAGACCACCTACTTGCCCCCAAATGCCTTTGGAGTTGGCTTAGGGTCATATCACCAGTTTAAAAAAAAAAAAATCAAGGTTACAATTAACCTTTCAGTAGCTTGTCTTCAGCACCGATGTCTCTGACTCCTGGCACTGTGGATTTTATTCTTGATGTTTGCTTTCTCTCTGGGCTCTCAAGAACGCTACTGCCTGATTTCTCATTCTTTCTCTCTCTCTACTAAATTTCAACTATTTTCCATCACATTTGAATGACCCTCAAATGTATCAATTATTCTCACGCATTCATCATTACATTCTCTACCCATTTATGAATTGTACTTTCATCTCCAGCCCAAGCGTCCATCGAAGCTTCAGTCTGGCACATTGGTGTCATGGTAAACATGCTAAGTTACCTTCAAATAAGCCCCTCCTCCAAATCTCGCAATTTCTATTTATGAAGTTAATTCTCCCCAGTGCACAAATTAAACTGAAGAGTTTCCTGACTCATATCTTATGAGTGCTCATGATTTGCCAAGTCCTGGTCCTAGCATAATAGTTTTTATTTTATTTTATTTTATTTTTTTTATTTGACAAAGAGAGACACAGTGAGAGGGAACACAAGCAGGCAGAGAGAGAGGGAGAAGCAGGCTTCCCACCGAGCAGGGAGCCTGATGTGGGACTCGATCCCAGGATGCTGGGATCATAACCTGAGCCCAGGCAGACACTTAATGACTGAGCCACCCAGTCGTCCCTGCAGTTTTCATATCCATCTCTTCCTTTCTGTTTCTATAAGCTAGGGCCCGAGTTGATCCTTGACTTCCATGTCCTTCCACTAGGGGTCTCTCTGACTTGGATCTTGCTATTTAATCCACTTGGCACATCACCATCATAGTCATCTCTTTCAGTAATACCTCAGTTCATCACTTTTATGCCTGTGTTCCTCTCTTTCAGAAGTACTTCCATTTATATGTTTTATGCTTCATTAAATTTATAACATTAAAAAAATTTGGAACAACCTGAATGTCCAACAATTGGAGAATGGTTGAATGAATTATGGTGTATCCATAGAAGGAAATATTACGCAGTCATTAATTGCATCATGGTATTAAACAATAAGTTATATGTGAAAATACTTACTATCTAGTGTTAAGTAAAAAAATGTAAACTGTATATCCAGGTTGATGCCTACATATGCAAGACTTTATATATGCTGTGTTTATACACAAATATACCTGCTAATACATATATAAAAATGTTTGTAAAATACAGGAAATATACTAACATGTTAGAGTGATTGTTTTTAATGTGCTTAATTTTGGAGGACTACTTCTTTATAAATATATTTCTGTATTCCAAATGTTCACCGATAATGCATTGCTTTCTGATTCAGAAAACAAAATCAATGTAATTTTACATTATCTTTAGTTGGGAGCCAATTGATTCCAGAGTAATTCTAAGATTCTCCAACTAATATTATAGTAGTTGCTTCATAAAAGCAGTGGGAAGAATGATAAAATACTGACTAGAATATACTTCAACAACCAAAGAGAACAAATTAATGACTACTATGTTTTCTTGGTAATAGTGTCTTAATTATAAAGGGCTAAAGTTGAATTTTTAAAATATGTATGAAATACTCAGTACATCTTAAATGGTTTTAAGATAAATATTAAAATTAGTTTCAGCAAAGGCATTATTAAATGTTATAAAATATCCCCACAGGTTCTCAAAAAGCTATGAATTTATTGGTGTCTTAAAAGTTCATGTATTTTACTCATAAATCAAAATTTGTGTTTCAATGAAACAAAATGAAAACTCTTTCTAGTGAATGCATTGGTGGAAACTGTTACCAAATTCTGTAAAAACAAAGAAATTTTATACTTGTGGAGCATAAGGAATAGCACAGAGGACATTAGGAGAAGGAAAGGAAAAGTGAATTGGAGGAAATTGGAGGGGGAGATGAAGCACTAGAGACTGTAAACTCTGAGAAACAAGCTGAGGGTTTTGGAGGGGAAGGGGGTTGGGGGATGGGTGAGTCTGGTGGTGGGTATTAAGGAGGGCACATATTGCATGGAACACTGGGTGTGTTGCATAAACAATGAATCTTGAAACACTGAAAAAAATAAAATTAATATGTTAAAAAAATGAAAAAATGCAAGAATGGTTCAACATATGCAAAAAAATGTGATACACCATATTAATAAAATGAAGGATAAAAATCATGTGCTCATCTCAATAGATGCAGAAAAAGCATCTGACAAAATTCAACCTCTTTTCATGATAAAAGCTCTTAACAATTAAGGATAGAAGAATGCACCTAAACATAATAAAGGCCATATCTGACATGCTCATAACTAACATTGTACTTACTGGTGGAAAGCTCAAAGACTTTCCTCTAGAATCAGGAACAACCTAGGGTGCCCACTCTCTCCACCTTTATTTAACATAGAACTGGAAGTCCTAGCCAGAGCAATTAGGCAAGAAAAAGAAATAAAAGGCATCCAAATAGGAAAGGGTGAAGCAAAATTACTTGTTTGCAGAGGACATGCTCCTATATACAGAAAGTGCTAAAGATTCCACCAAAAAACTCTTAAAACTTGGGGCGCCTGGGTGGCTCAGTGGGTTAAGCTGCTGCCTTTGGCTCAGGTCATGATCTCAGGTCCCTGGGATCGAGTCCCGCATAGGGCTCTCTGCTCAGCAGGGAGCCTGCTTCCCTCTCTCTCTCTCTGCCTGCCTCTCTGCCTACTTGTGATCTCTCTCTGTCAAATAAATAAATAAAATCTTAAAAAAAAACCTGTTAAAACTAATAAATGAATTCAGCAAAGTTTCAGGATATGAAATCAATACAAACTATACAAAAAAGAAGAAAATGATCCCATTTACAATAGCATTGTAGAAATAAATTTAACCAAGGTGAGATATCCGTATACTAAAAATGAAAACATTGATGAAGGAATTGAAGAAGGTGCAAGGAAATAGAAAGATAGCTTGTGTTCATGGATTGGAAGAATTAATACTGTGAAAATGTCCATACTACCCAAAGCAATCTACAGATTCAATGTAATTAACCCCTATCAAAATTCCAACGGCATTATTCAAAACAGTATGCTATTGTCATAAAAACAGGCACACAGATCAATGGAATAGAATAGAGAGCCCAGAAATCAACCCACACTTTCACGATCAACTAATTTTTGACAAGAGAACCAAGGACACAAAATGGGTAAAGGATTTCTTTCATAAATGGTGTTGGGAAAACTGGGTCTCTACATATGAAAGAATGAAATTTAATTCTTATCTTACACCATATACAAAAATTAATGTCTACGTGGGATAAAGACTTAAAACTGCAAAACTCCTAGAAGAAGGCAGAGGAAAAGCTCTTTGGCCTTGGCCTTGGCGATGATTTTTTATATATGATACTAAAAGCACAGGCAACAAAAGCAAAAGCAAACAAGCTAAAAAGCTTTTTCACAGCAGAGAAAACAGTTAACAGAATGAAAGGGTAATCTATAGAGTGAGAAAAATATTTACAAATCATACATCCAATGAGGAATTACTAACCAAAATATTTAAGACACTCCTATTCCCACAGCCAAAAAAAAAAAAAAAAAAAAAGACAAATAAGCCAATTAAAAATAATTAAACAGGTATTTGAAAAGATGCCCAACATCACTAATTATCAGGGAAATCAAAACCACAGTGAGGTATCACCTCACATCTGTTAGGGATGGCTATAACTAAAAAGTCAAAGGTAACAAGTGTTGTCAAGGATGTGGAGACAACTGAATTCTTGTATATTGATTGTGGGAATGTAAGTTGGTATAGCCATTGTGGAAAATGGTGTGGAGGATCCTCAAAGAATTAAAAATTTAAAAAAAATTATAAATAGAACTATCATATGATCTAGCAATTTCACTTCTGGGTATATATCCGGAGAAAATGTAATCATTATCGCAAAGAGCTATCTGTACTCCCATGTTCATTAAAACATTATTCACAATAGCCAAGATATGGAAACAACCTAAAAGGTGATGGATGAATGAATTAAGAAAATGTGATTTATCAATATTACATTATATGCATAATGAAATACATAAGTAAATGTGATGATATATAAATATTAGTATTATATACAAATATATCATTGGTGTATGTATAATTTTATCTATATACAAATAAATACCTATCTCTTATCTATTTAAACACACACACACAGACACAGACAGCATGGAATATTACTGAGTCATAAGAAAGAAGGAAATCCTGCCATTTGCAACATGGATGAATCTGGAGAACATTAGACTAAGTGAAATAAGCTGGACACAGACAAATATTGCATGATGTCAGTTATATGTGGAATCTAAAAAATTAAAATTAAAAAAGCCGAGCTTGTAGTAATAGAGAGTAGAGTGGCAGTTACCACAGGGTGGGGTATTGGAGGGAAAGGTGAAAGGAAAAAAAAAGGAGAATGGCTGTTGTTAGGGTCTGGGGGGAGGGGACTGTGGGGAGTTATTGTTTAATGGGTAGAGTTTTGGTTTTGCAAGATGAAAAGAGTTCTGGAGATGGATGGGGGTGATGGTTACACATTATGAATGTGCTTAATACCACTCAAGTGTACAAATGCTTAAGATACTAAATTTTATGTTATATGTATTTTACCACAATAACAAAACTGGGGGGGGGGGGGGAGGGAATAGCTGTTAAAAAAAAAAAAATGTTTGCAAATTTTCCAAGCTTAAAAAAAAGCACAAAGAAAGTTTGGGCAACAAGCCTTCCAAGCTTCTAAAAGATCTACAATAGCATCTAGTGGCAAAAATTGTGCTTTTTCTTTTGGAGGATGGGGTGATTTCAAACTCCTCATAATTAGATGCACATTTTCTATACCATGTATCAACTCTGGAAGAATAGAATATTAAATTAAAAGATATTTTTAAAACCCTAGGCAGGAAACAAGCAACATATTTATATTACTTGACAGATTTTGTAACTTTAAATATATTAACAAGCCTGAGTTGAATCCCTTTAAAGAGACTTCTATGCATGGAAATAGTTAAAAAGACCAAAGTCTCTTTTATTATATATGTTATATGTACCTGTTGTGTGTGTGTTCGCATTGTCACATGAATGACTGACATAACAGCAGCATTGGAAGACCAACCAGCCTAGCATTACAAAAGAATAAGTCAGATTTTATAATTTAACATACTCCCCCATCACACACAGAGAAATATTAATATGTGGTAGTATTTTTGTTTTATCATGTCCATATATAAAATCCTATCAGAAACACTGATCTCTTAGGTTGTTCCCCAAACTGATTAGATTATAGAAAACTATCTGAAGTTGGAAAACAAATTCACGGATTTAAATACTGACGAACAATGCTTTTGAGAACCGTAGGGTTTCCAATTACTAGAAACAAAATTAAAAAACTACAGACACCAGGCCAAAACCTCCCCACTTCAAAACTGAACAAAGAAATGGGTACAGTTTATAGATCTCAGATGCCATGAATTCGAAGTTGTATTATTTTAGGTACTACGAAGAAAGAAAACACTATCTGTTAAATATGATACACTGTTGACTATAAGATACATACTGATTTAGATACATTCAAATGGGGAAAGTGTGCCACTTGGAATGAAGGGAATAATTCATGAAGTCCTTTAGATGTAATTTATAATGCAAAGGAGACAAAATCCTCCGGCACTACTCGTTAAGGTTTATTTTACGAGCTCATCACATTCCAGTAAGATTTTACTTATGCATGACTAATGGAGCATTTCCATTTCCAAGAATTCTCTGATTTCTGAATGCATTTCTGTATGGCTTACCACTCAAACACTGAGCTTCCCGATGACCCTATTTATCTTCCCTTAAAATGATGCTTTGAAGGGTAGTGACCGTAGCCACCTTGGTGCTTAGTGCAATTACCATGAGTCAGCGTTGTTGGGACCCCTGACACAGATAATCTCACTTGATGCTCGCAGTGAGCTGCTAAGGTATATAATCCAGATGATTCTCTCTGTACAGGTGAGGAGACTGAAGCTCAGGAGGCTCTGTGGTTTATGCAGTGTCCCTGCTAGCAGGCAGGGAAGGTGGGAGCCAGACCCAGCCCTCCGTCATCCGGGTTCGGACTCACGCCCACCTCTACATCGTCCCCTGGTATGTAAAGGTTTTGATTGCTAAGATGCAGTATAAGAATCTGGGAATCCCCAGGTTTTTGCTGAAATGATTCAAACTGTCTTTTCCTCTCCCCTTCTTTGTCATTGATTCTACTCGCCATCCATTTGTTCTGCAAAAGAGAACTCTCAGGGACTCTCTGAACAGGAGGCAATCTAGCTGTCTCCACTTCCAAGGGCAGCTTGAGACCAGACTGCCCCCGGCCACCACCCCCATCTTGGGGCTTTCCACCCAGCCCAGGGTCTGGGGGTCCGAGATGTATGCAGCACTGGTACAGGGCAGATATGTAATCTATGCTAGGTAAGCAAATGGTCTATGCATTTTTTATGGAACTCATACTCTCAAGCTTACTTTGAATTCATACTAGTCATCCAAATCAGGCTATTAGCTAGCAAAATATTCAGGGTAAATTAAGAGAAAAAGCAAGCTATGACCCAATTTGAATAACATGAGCCCATTTAAAAAACATTTTCTATGCCCTGAGAAAAAAGAGGAGAAGGATACACATTAAAAAAAAATCTTAGTATTAATTTCTGAGTGGCTGGAGCAGTATGTAGTTTATATCTCCTTTTTTAAAAAAGATTTTATTGTTTGACAGAGAGAAACAGCCAGAGAGGGAACATAAACAGGGAAAGTTGGAGAGGGAGAAGCAGGCTCCCTGTTAAGCAGGGAACCCAATGCGGGGCTCGATCCCAGGACCCTGGGATCATGACCTGAGCCGAAGGCAGATGCTTAACAGCTGAGCCACCCAAGAGCCCCTATTTTCTTTAATCTTCTGGCATATGTATAGACTATAGCTGACTCTTGAACAAAGGCATAGTTAGGGGCACTGACCCCTCTGCACAGTCAAAAATTCAAGTGTAACTTTTGACTCCTCAAAACTTAACTACTAATAGTCTACTGATGAGCAGAAACTTTACCAATAACATGAACAGTTGGTTAACACATATTTTGTGTGTTACATGTATTCCACACAAATTCTTAAAATAAAGTAAGAGAACTAGAGAAAAGAAAATGTTACTAAGAAAATCATAAGGAAAATACATACAGTACTGTATATATTGAAAAAAATCCACATGTAAGTGGACACATGTGCTTCAAACTGTGTTGTTCAAGAGTCAGCTGTGTATGTAATCAAGGGAAATCCCCAAAGACAGTTTAATTAGCTCGTGTCTGGCTCTCGCATCTTGAAGGTTTGTTATTTTTGTACTCACATCACTATTTCAAAGGAAATGAGCTCAAAATTGGCAGTTTTAACCTGATGGACTCCAAAATTTGCCTGAAACAAACCCGCCTTGCTGGAAAAGGCACTTTCCGACCCATACTTTCCTTTGGTTTCAGCTAAACAGGGAGAAGCCTTCCCTACTCCGACGGGTAACACTATCTCAAGAATGACAACAGCAAGGAAGTAAGATCAGATCCCTGGCCTGAGTAGAAATGAGAGCACAGACAGGTTACAGGGGCCCAATCAGGAGCCGGCTTCTCCTTGACCGAGAACATGATCCAAACTCGTTCTGCTGTCAGACTTAGCCCTGAGGTCAGGGGCTGGGGAGGGGGGCGGTGGGAGTGGGGGGGGGAGGTAGCAGTTTCTTGGCCCGAGAGGAATGTGGTCTTGCCACAAAATCTACCTAGCATCTGGCTGTTCATTCTAACAAGGATCTCACTTGTGGGTTGGCCCCAGAGCAACACTGGAGAAGCAACTGGAAAGACAGAGCAGGAGAGCAGGAACGGTCCCAAGACCCAGAGCTTGGGTTGTCCTGTTCCCAGGACAGAGGAACGACCAGAAGTTGGGCTGATCATTTAACCTCTGTGGGTCGGAAGATGTGATACCCAACGACCTTTCCTCAGCTTCCATCCTGTGACTGAGTGATTTCCTGGCTTCGGTCTCGAATAACTTCTCTGGACAGAAGCCTGGAAAATCAGTCTATTTATGTCTTGGCACCAGTGACCCAGGGGTCACATATGCCATGCATGTGTTTCCCCTTTCACTTTTATACCTCTGAGTATCTACTTTCACTGGGTAAAAGAGGATCTGCATGGGGGATCAGAGTCTCCACCCCTTAGCCTTTTCCTTTTTGCCTAAACTTTTCGAACCCACAGTGTGAGGCTCTGGTCCAGGTAAATGGGATAGATTCTTTTTTTTTTAATTGTCTCTGATGTATCATCTGCAAATGCTTCTTTCCCTAAATACCTTCAATGACTTTTAATTTAACACTCCTCCCATTACTTCTAGATGGAGAAAAACAGTTTGTCAAGAAATGCTTGTTGACATTTGACATTGGAAAGGAATTTTGCAGTGGGTCTCAGTCGTAAGGAAAACAGCACCTACTCAAATGCCTTCCTCCAGCTCTCACTGCTTCAAGAAAGATCGGATTGTCTGTTTTCTTGGATTGGACAAGATTAGTAAGGCACTGAAATTTCCAAGAGGAAGGCCAAGGGCTGATATTATCAAGGTTGAAAAAAAATAGACCTACCTTATTACTTAGCTTGAGAAGACAGACAAAATCGTTTAGAAACCTGCCGGCAACGTTTGGCCCTTGGTCAGGGAGGGAGGATTGCTATAGATTTGGGAGGAAGGAGCTGGCCAGCAGGACTCCCCCCACCCCCCACAACCCATGACAACATCGGGATGAGCTGGGGAGGAGGAGTGATCGGCAGGGTCTAGGTGGCAGAGGGAACAGACTTGGGAAAGAGGGAACAACAGGAGGAACAGAAAGACCTGAGGAAGTACCACACGGAGCATCTACAAGGCAGTCAGCCTCCTGGAAAAAGCTATTCACAGCCCTGTGCTTCTTAGTGAATTACAACTGGAACAACGAACAAGCCAAGCTGGACAATGACAAGAAATTCACCCCATTTGTTTGAAATTCACACCCTGTGCAAGATGGCGATTTTTGACGATCTTGCTTTAAACCCAAGAAACTTTATACCTACCCCTTTTCGGGGCTTCTGGAAACGGTACCGTCACTTTCTCCCATTGGTTGTACAACCCTATTAAAAATAACTTAAGGGGACCCCTGTCTGTGAGTCTGACGTCATGCCAAGTGCTTACTCTAGACAGGGATTCTCACACTAACCTTCAGAGGCATATACTACTATTATCTTTGTCTTTAATATAAACTGAGGCTCAGGTAGGGCTTAGATCTTTGACCTACTACATGAAGTACTCTAGGTATTTTAGGAAAGGGCCATTTTTGGTACCACAGAGGAAGGAAGAGAGTCAAATGCAAATTCAGCTCCTATGAAGTCCTATGAAGAAAACTCTGGACTAGCTTTGAGGGCGACAGAAACATCTCTCTGAGCAGGATAAAGCCCTCATCAGCTAAGAAGACCTTCCAACTTATTTTCCAATCCTGGATTCCAGGAGTCTGTATTTGTGCTAGGACATGGTTTTCTTACAGAAGCCAATATTTTAAAACACAAAATAAAACAAAAAGGTTTCTGCGGGGAAATATCTCAGGGGTAACCAGGTCAGGTCTTGGGAGACCGGACCCCTTTGCTTAGAATATGTAACATCCTAGTCAACCGCATCACACTGTAGCCCTGTGACCACTCCTGGAATCTTCTTGTGGCTTCTTCACCACTGTCCAAGCCTTTGCTTCTGTCGTTCCCAACGTGTGGAATAACCTGCTCCATTCCAATGCAAATCCCACACCCAAGGTCAAGTTTCCAAACCATGTCCCACACAAACCTTTCCCACTAACCCCAACCATAAGGATCTTACCTTTCTCTGCAAAGCTTCCAACCCGCTAGTCTTCTGACCATATTATCTAGCACTTAATTAAACTTTACTTTATATACTTTTCTGGCTGCTTTATAAAAACTGCCCTCCCAGCAAGTTTATGAGATTTTTTTTTTTCTTCCCTGCTTCAAAAATGGGGCAGAGAATAGTCCTTAATTCAGGCTTATCGGTGACCAGGCAACCAACTACTGGCAAAGTAACTGTAGTCACTGTGTCATTACCTGACAGGTGATTCAGCTGAGGATGATGTGGAGTTTGCTGGTATCAATAGATACAGCCAGAGTATTAAAAAATAATAATAATAACACGCTTAACTTCATTGAGGCTCCATTTCTTAAGCGAGAGAGCAACGGTCCCGAGAGTTTTAAATGAGAAAGGTGAGGGAGAAAGAAACCAGAGAGAGGACATAATATCGCACAAAAGTGGCCGTGCTGGCCCCAGAGGCTGAGAGTCCAACCTCAGCCTGTCCCCCACAACGGGAGTCTTGTGGTCACCCTCCCCTGCCGCCCTGCTTCATGGTCTGAATGGACACTCCTGCCTACGGCTGCCATGCCCTTTGAGCAGTTCCAGCTCGCCCTGGACAGCTGTGACATTTTGGTGGTGGGGGAGGTTACTCCTCTGTAAAGAGTGTATCTGTTGGGAATGCAGTTTTTGGAAGAAAGACGCCATTTAAAGAGAACACTATTCCTTTGACGGCCCCGCAGAATGGGGCACATGCATGAGAAAATAGCGCATCGAGTCCAAGCTGGTCTCCGGCCCGGCAGGGGGGAGGCTCTGAGGGGCAGCCCCTCTGTTTTAGGTGGTCCCCCTATTTTGCCATGACCATCGAATTCCACCACTACAACGGGAATACAACAGCTGTAACATAGTCAAGAAATGCTTTTCTTGGAATACAGGCAAGGACATGAAGTGAGGCATCGGTTTATTGGGAGAAGACATGCTTCTCAAATGACTCTTGGAATAACACATTGGGAACGGAAAACTTTTGGTGTTGTAAGTTGTGAGTATGAAGACTGTTTTAATAATGAGCCTACATTCTGCGTAGGAGAGCTGACCTCTTGGCTTACAGTCTAACAGATGCATACAGGTAGTGATTTATCCAGAAAATACTGTTCTAGCCCCTGCCATAGTTGAGTCAAGGGCCTGGAGTATAGAGTCGGGGAAATAAAGGATACTTCCTATTCAGAACCACCATGGCTTCTGAACTAGAAATGACTCCAAACAGGGTGGTTTTTCTTTCTTTCCTTTTCCTTTCTTTAAAAAGATTTGTTTCTTTGGGGCACCTGGGTGGCTCAGTGGGTTAAAGCCCCTGCCTTTGGCTCAGGTCATGATTCCAAGGTCCTGAGATCGAGTCCCGCATCAGGTTTTCTGCTCAGTGGGGAGCCTGCTTTCCCCCCTCTCTCTCTACCTCTCTCTCTGCCTACTTGTGATCTCTGTCAAATAAATAAATAAAATCTTTAAAAAAAAAGATTTGTTTCTTTGAAAGAGAGAGAGAAGGAGGGAGAGAGAGCACATTTGGGCAGGGCAGAGGGAGAAGGAGAAAGAATCTGAAGCAGACTCCACATTGAGCACAGAGCCCGACGCCGGGCTCCATCTCACGACCCTGAGATCATGATCTGTGCTGAAACCAAGAATCAGATGCTTAACCGACTATGCAACCCAGGTAGCCCCAACTCTAGGCAGTTTTTTTTCAAGTAAGAGATCTATAAAGGAAGAGGCTCCCAGGCTTTTCCAAGAGTTTGGACCTACATCTTGAGTCTGTCCAGGATCAGGCTGTTTCAGGGGAAGAAAATCCACTGGGCCACCTTTTGTTTGGGGCTTTTCTTGTTATACTGTATACATTACTGAAGTAAGATGATTTCTTTCAAACTATCTAATTTTGCTTCTCTTCAAACAAGACACTTTTGGGGATATACAATCAATGTGAAATGTTTCAATCCATCTTCTCTTGGCCTTTAGGGAGGTTAACTACTATTAAAGTGGAAAATACCTGTCATTAAACAGAAAACGGGCTATTTTTTAATTTGCTAACTGTAAAAATAAGAATATGACTCATTATCAAGAATGAGTATATTTTTAAAGGGAGGCTATACTGCTCTAAAAACAAATCAACCCCCTTTTCTTCGGAGTCTTCTGCTTAATGCCACCAGTAAAGCTTTTTTTTTCCCCAAAGGGTTAAAAACTTAGAACAAGAGAAATTAAATAGTTGGTTTAGGAGGTTTAGGCATTATACCATCTAGTCTCGTCATTTATTCCTTTAACTTCAATCAGGAATAAAATCCATTCATTGAAGGGCAGGGTTTCCCCCAAACTCAAACAACAAAATGGCCAGAGGGCAGAACTGGTAAGAGATAAAATGTAGGCGTGTGCCTGACTGTACACCCCTCAGGGTTTGTTCTTATAATTTATCTGCTGGGCCTAAGTAAGCCCTGTGTACCTCTATTATGTGGCAAGTGTCATGGACCAAGCATGACACTGACACTGTTGCTTTTGCAAAGTATAATGAGAAAGAGCTGAGCTTCACAGTACATGCAAAGGGCCTGTGACCCTAGTAGTCAAACTGAGTCATGGAATGGTACTGATCAGGGAACTTCAGAAATGCTTAACACTAAGTCTGGCAAAAGACAAATAAGAACAGAATTACTAATTGTCCCAGAAAAGCAATTCTACCACTATAATATCTAATTAATTACAGAAACTTCTAATTTAAAATTAAGAGCATATATGGACTCTACCAGTAAAGTTCCCATGCTAGTCGCAAAACTCAATATTTCATCTTATGATAATTAGTAAAAATTCTTCAGAGATGATAACATTTATGCAAATGAAAAGTGAAATTAAATCCCATGTTGAGAGACTCAGCATTTGCCTGGATCACAAAACTTTGCTCCTGGAGACCAGTAAATGTGTTACCATGTGAGGAAATTGTTTTGGTTTATTCCCCTTTGCAACTCCATAGGACTTGAGCACCGTGGGGAAGAATTACATCCTCTTAGCTCCTCTGAGAAAACACATTTCATTCTTCCTCAAAAGAAAAATCTCAGAATGAAACTGGACCATTATCTTACACCACATATAAAAATTAATTCAAAATAGATTAGGGGCTTAAACGTCATACCAAAAACCATAAAATATTTAGAAGAAATTATAGGCAGTAAGTTCCTTGACATTTGTTTTAGCAGTATTTGTTTGGACAAGTCTCCTCAGGGTAACAAAAGCTACAATTGAAAAAAAACAGAACAAAACCAGGATTACATCAAACTGAAAAGCTTTTGTGCAACAAAGGAAACCATCAGCAAATGAAAAGGCAACCTACTGAGTGGGAGAAGATACTTGTAAGTCATACATCTGATATGGAGTTAATATCTGAAATATACAAATAATTTATACAACAATATAAAAAAAACTAATTTAAAAATGGTGAGAGGACTTGAATAGATACTTTCCCCAAGAAGACATACATATGGCCAACAGGCACATGAAAAGATGTTCAACATCAGTCATCATCAGGGAAATGCAAATCAAAATCACAACGAGCTATCAGTTCACTCCTGTCAGATTGGCTACTATCGAAAAGACAGAACATAAGAATTGGCAAGGATGTAGAGAAAAGGGAATCTTTGTGCAGAGTTGATGAAAATGCAAATGGTGCAGCCACTGTGGAAAACAGGATAAAGGGCCCTCAAAAAATTAAAAATAGAACTACCTTATGATCAAACAATTCCACTTCTGGATATTTATCCAAAGTAAATGAGACACCAATTCAAAGAGATATATGCACCCCTATGCTTATTGCAGTATTATTTATAAAAGCCAAGATACGAGACAATGGATAGCTAAGTGTCCATTGATAGACGAATGGAAAAATAAGATGTGGTATATAGGTAAAATAGAATATTACTTAGCTTTGAAAAAGGAGATCTTGCCATTTGAGACAACATAGATGGACGTAGAGGGTGTAATGCTAAGTGAAATAGGTCAGGCAGAGAGAGAGAAATACTGTATGCGGATTCCAAAAAACAAAACAAGTGAAAAACAAAACAGACTCCTAGATAATGGAAGCAAACTGTCTGAAACCAGAGTGGGGTGGGGCTTGGGGGGCAGAAAAAATAATTTCAGGGGATAAAGAGAGACAAGCTCCCAGGAATAAAATAAGTAAGTCATGGGGATATAATGTTCAGATAGGAAATACAGTCAAGGATATTGTAAAAACTTTGGATGGGGGTGGATGGTAACCGGGCTTATTGTGGGCATCGATCGTAATGTGTAAAGATCTTGAATCACTATGATGTACACCTGAAATTAAAAGGATAGGATATGTCAAGTGTGCTACAATTAGAAAAAAAGATAAGAGACAAGAAGGTGTCTCCAGGGATAAGCAAAATGAGACCCAGTCCACTGGTGAGTTTAGCTAGTTGGGTCTTCTAACTCAGCCTTGGAAACAGAAGACAAGTTCCCTTGGGGGTCAAACCTTCCTAGGCTCTGGGGGTAAAATCATGACAGTGTCCCCCATCCTTTGTAATTCCAACCCAAACGCTATCAATGAAAACTGCAGAAATCAGCGTCTGGTGAGGACGAACAAGGTTGTGCGGAATCCAGTGTGCACCCTAAAAGCTGGGCTGTGTCTGTGGCCGTGAAAGTTTGGGTCTGAGCCGCCATACCAGCGTGAGCCCTTCGGGGGAGAGACCTAAGAAAGGGTCATCTTTCCGACTCTGTTTTACATACCAAACCAGCAAACAGAATAGAAAATTGAGTTTTCTCTCCTGTAATTGTTGAATCGCCTGACATTTTGCAGCTTGGCTATTCAATAGTTGCTTCCAATTGTTCTGAATTTAAGGGGCTAAGCTAAGCACACCTTTTATCGCTGTTAGTGTTTGGGGGGCTTTTTGTTTGTTTTTAAGCTAATAAGACAGATATCCTTTTATACATACTGTCAAGGATGGAAAGCCAGGTTCTTAGGGCACCAGTCATTCTCATAGTGCATAAATAGGTTCTGATGGGGAACAAATAATGGGTGGAGAAAAGTATTTTAGAGATTTATTTATTTTTCTATAACACTAGATACCAAGAATGTGAAGACAAAAAGAAGTTTCTCTTATTCATAAGTGATAATATAACTTCTATTATACCCCACCAACTGGGGTTGAATTGCGTCTCCTACAGCCCCCCAAATTCATATGCTGAAGTCCTAACTCCTAGTACCTCAGAGTGGGACCTTCCTTGGTATAGTATCATTGCAGGTATAATGGGTTAGGGTTAGCTGCGGCCACAGTGGAGTGGACTGGGCCCAGGATGTCTGGTGTCCTTATAAAAAGGGGAGACTTGGACACAGACAAGTACGCAGATGGAATGCCACGTGAAGAAGAAGGCACAGATCAGGGGAAGCCTTCTACAAGCCAAGGAATACCAGAAAGTGCTAGCAAACCACCAAAAAGTAGCAGAGAGACGTGGAACAGAGTCTTCCTCACAGCCAACAGAAGGAACCAACCCTGCCAATACCTTGAATTTGGACATCTGGCCAGCACGACTATGAAACGATTAATTTCTGGCGTTTAAGCTACTCCGTTAGCTTTGTTAGGCAGCCTTAACAAAATATTATACCCACAGAGAGAGCAATGGTGGTTATCAAGACCTACTTATTTTTAAAAATAGATTCTTTTGCAGTGGGATTAGCCCCAAAAGGAAAAGAAAAGTGTGTTCTTACTCTTAGTTCTTGGGCAACAGAATTTGGCTTCTTTATGCTGATCTCAATGCTACTGTTGCCTTGTTTGAGCTCCACTAGGGACCCATGCACTCTGGCCACACCTTCAAACATCTGGGATTTGGTTAACGAGGGGGCAGGGGCCACCGCAGGACCTTCTTTCTCCTTCTCCATCTTGTCACCATGAACTGTTTCTCCATTCACGCTGACTTTCCCATCTACCTATAGGAAACACAAGGAACAAAAACAGATGCTATTTCCCAGTGGAAGACTATAACAATGAAAGAACACATTTAGAGTCACAGTAAAACATTACCGTTTATTAATCATAGTCCAGCACAAAATAAGGTCTCTCGTATGCTTCCATCGGTTCTAGAAATGAAGGCTCTATGGGCCTCTTTAAAAGGTCATCTGTCTTCTCAGGCCCCTTCATTTTGGATTAAATTTCGTGACTGCCTTACTCGGGGTGTGCTCTTACTTTAGAGTATACCCTCAGACACTCATAATGCACTCTATGTTAATTAATTGATTTTAAATAAAATTTTAAAAAATAAAGTGTAGGAAACCAAGGAGTCTTAAGCATAAATACACACCACAAACCTGGATTGTAGCACTTCATTTAAATTCTGAATGCTATGCCAGAGTTTTGAGGCTTTTTTTTTTTTTTTTTCCTGGTTAGCCTACAAATTAGGTAGAACCCACCTAGGTCAGGAATCTTCTACAGCTTATCCTGTGGTAAGGGGGCAATGGGTACATTTTTGCAAGCTAACATGAGGGCCCCTGGCCGGATGCTATGCTAAATCACAGTAAATCCCTATCTGCAGTTCATTTTCCAATCCCAATTTTCTCAAGAACAAAAGGCCATACACATTAAAATATTTTTGCTTTGTTCCCACGTCTAGGGAAGGTGGTAAAGGCAAGAAAGGAGGAGCCGAGGGGGTGGTTAATTAGTCTGGCTTATTGAACGGCATCTAGAACTTTCTGTCTTTAAGCCTGAGGTAATGGATAGAGAGGTTAGGGGAGGAAGCTCTGCCCTCTGACAGCCTCAGGTTCAATCCTGGCTCTACCATTTCAAAACCACATAATATTGAACAAGTGTCTTCTCCTCTGTGTTCAGGGTCCCCGTCTACCAAGTTTATAATAACTGCATTTCCCTGCTAGTGCCACTGAGGGGATTTTTATGGGTTAACATATGTGCAGAGTTTGGAAGAATATCTGGCACGTTTTATGTATATAAATATTAGCTATTATTTTTACGAGACTTTCTAAAATCCTTCAAAAGGAATCATGGAAGGCCAGATATTAGTTACAGCTTATTTACCTTAAGCCAGTGGCTTGCGTAATTTATTGTCTGTGAGCCATAAGAAGAAACTTAAACCACAACTAAGCACACCCAAGTAAATACAGCTGAATAGGAGTTTTTGTAAAACAGTATTTATTTTTATTATGTGTGATGTACCAGACTTTTTTTTAACCCCTCGTATTTTACTTTATTTTAAAAATTACTGATACCAAGCCACTAAACCGATTTCATAACCCAGCAATAGGTAGCAAATCTCACTTTGAAAAACATGGACTTAGGGGCACCTGGGTGGCTCAGCTGGTTAAGTATCTACCTTCAGCTCAGGTCACCATCCCAGGGTCCTAGGATCGAGCCCCACATTAGGCTCCTTGCTCAGCGAGGAGCCTGCTTCTCCCTCTCCCCACTGCTCGTGCTCTCTCACTCTCTCTCTAATAAATAAATAAAATCTTTTTTTAAAAAAGAGGGAGAAAAACACTACCCTATACTATTTCATTTTATTTTTCTTTACTCTTAATTCTGTCCTGGGAAACGAAGTCTGTATTCTATGTCTCCCTCACCCCACTGTCCTACTCACAAGAAAACACACACACACACACACACCCCTCTTAGCTTCTGTCCTGGCATTATCTAGTAACAACTTTCCACATACTACCTTTGACCATAACGGGGTTCACCCGCTCAGTCGCAGGGCTGTGATTAGGGCTGATAAGCCAAGCCTGTAATGACTCAAGGGCTCATTAGTGGTCAAGAGTGAACCCCAGCTCTAAGATCTCTACTCGGTTCTTCTCCATGAATACTCTTGCGGGGGACTTAAACATTATTTTTGCCACAATGGTGAGAGACAGGGTTTCCTCAGGACCAAAATCTTGCCATCAAGTCATCTGTCATAACTCTTCTGTTTAAATGATCACCTCGCACTATTTATATAAAGGAGGGGAAGTGGACATCTGGATTATCTGATCAGAGGCCTCAGATACCAAGTTAAATAAATGTATTTCTTACCCCCCATTGTGGGCCACCTCAACATCAAACCTTCCTTCATGAAATATCACAGAAGGTTCTGGAAAGGTCATGGGCCCTGGGTGAAGGAGAGGTGGTGCCGTACTAGGCAGCATACTGAGCATGTCTGGGGACATGCTTATCTGTGTGTGAGCCTTCACGATGAGTAGCTCATTTCCTCAGGAAAACACATGTATATATTCAATAAGAGCTATGCCCCGGGCACCAAGGCCAGGCTCCCAGGACAAAGCTGTGGACAACAAAGACACAGACCCAGTCCTTCGAGGGACACAAATCTCAACTCAACACAGATGAGACATCCAGGATTCCCTTCTTTTGTTCTATTGAAGCCCAAGGCACAGACTTTCAAGATCCATTCTGAGTTACTTAATCAGAAAGTGTATATACAGTTTGGTTCCCTCTGAAATTCAATAGGAAGATACATGACATCACATTGCTCAACTAGTTTAGCCAAGTAATCTTTCTTTATAGTCATGTGCCCCTGTCTCCTGCTGATGAATTCCACCTCTGTCTTCTATTAAGAACCCATGCGGTGTGCAGAGACAATGAGAACTGATTTTTCTTTGTAGTCAGAAGAGCTTAAGTCAAAGAACGAGTGTTTCCTTGGGATATGAGGGAAAACACCAGAAATCGAGGCAGTGGAAAGACATTTGGTGGTCATAGGTTCTTTGGTTCTGGAACATTACATAGTCATTGGTAGAAAACAACCTAGTTTCTTTCCCCTTTAAAAATATTCGTAAAATCCTGTCTCATCTGAGAATCAAATACATCCCACGCTCCTATGTATTCCTTGTATTGTCTCTTTCCTTTTGCAATTGTAGCATCTTTCTGGATATGATGTCAAATTCTTTAAAAAGAAGAGGTAGCTGCATATACTTCTACTTAAACCAAAGGCAATGACAATTTGGTTTGGAGGAATTCACTCTACCTCCACAGGGCTGGAGATCCCCAAGGTTTTACTGAATTTAGTGTTGGGGACCACTACTCTAGAGAGACACGCCATTATATCGAACTGGGAAACACACCTCGCTCCTTTAACTATTTGCAAAGCAAATCTCCTGAGACATAAACTTCACAGTCATCAACGGTAATACATATCATTTCTGTTTGATCAACAGAATTGCATCTTCTTGGGGACAAGATGCTTCTTTCCGTTAATTACCCAGAGTTCACTTTTGGTTCTCCTCTTAAGGAATGCATCCTACCTTAAAGGTCTTCAGAACCTCTTGCGAGTTTTTGGGCTGGGAATAAGGCTTGGGTGTCAGCATAGGCACAGCTTTGGGGGTGACAGTTTTGCTTGGAGACCCGCTGCCTGCTGGCGTGCTGGTGTCCAGAACGCTGGTCCGAGTGATGGTGGTCTCCACAGTGGCAGTGAACTTGGGTGGGGGCAGTGACTGTCGCCGCAGGTACTTCATGGGGCTAGGGTCATTCAGGAAGGGGGTTAAATTTGGCTCTGTGGAATGGCTTCTTTCCAGAATTTTTGGCATCTCCAAGCGTTCGAGAACAGCCTCGCTGATGGTGAACCGCTCGATGTATTGTTGAAGGATCCCCTCTGCCTCTTCCTGGGACCGTGCGTTCTTATAGGCTTCATGCAACTCCCTCTCTCGCCGCTCTCTAAAGGATGGGTGAGGGAGGGGAAGCAAGCACAGAGTCAACCGTCACAAAAATTGCAAAGACAACCTTGGCAGCAGCCAAGGCTGAGCCGAAGGGGGAGCCCAGGGAGTCTGTGATGCTGGCATCAGAGCCTTTGTGATAACCAACGATTTTTAGAAAAAGCACATCTAGATACCATTGCACATGGACAACAATGATGACGACAGAAAGGACTCACTTTTCTTGAACAATTTCTCTGTAGGTTTTGATGCTTTTCCTTCGTTCACTTGTTCCGTCCTCTCCAGCCAGTAACTTCTCCATTTTCTTTCTTTCTTCCTCTTTCTTGATTAAGTCCTGAGAAGCACTTCTTCTACGGCTCTTCCAGCGAGCCAGGTCCTAGGGGGTAGGGGGCAAAGGGTCAACAGAACGTACTTCCACAGGCCTGCACACAACTCCATTTCTACTCTGCAGAGTGGAGTGGGCACTGACTATGGGCCCACCACGATGTGAGGCCAGGCCTACTCAATCCAGGGTAAGTTTGGTGGGAACAGGGATGCCCCAGAGGCAGGAAGCATTCCCATAGAACCACAGTATCCAGAGCGGGCCAGCACCCTCATTTACACATGATAATGGGAACTACGCCATCACATCTCATATCAGCTGCTAAATTTTAAAGTATTGCTTCACAGGGCACCGTAAGAAGCTTCGTTTCCTCCAGTGTATGACCTGCACATTGTGAATGGACTTGCTGACAAGAGAATGGGAGGAATCAATCACAGACCGACACAATTCGCTCAGGGAAGGAACAAAAGGCAGAAATAATGATTTCTGGGACGCTGGAGTCAGATGGGTGGGATCAAAGCTGTGGGAGAGGGTCTCGGTGCCACCTGTTCCCATGCTTTGGGATCTCAGCATGTTTGTCAGCCTCTCTACACCTCAGTTTCCTGATCCCTAAAATGAGGATGACAATGACAGGTCCTCTTCCCAGCCTATGGCGAGGGTTAAATGACAAGTGCCTACAAGGTGCCAGCTCGATAAACGGTAGACCCGATTCTTACTACATTTCATGGACTTGAACTTTTCTGACTGAGGGTGCCCTCAAACCTGCAAGGGCAACCTCAGAGAGCTCTGGGAGGACCACAGGGAAGAATCCAGGCTCCCTCCCGTTATCCCCGTCTCCCAGCTCTTCTCCGCGCTGGCTCTTCCCTGGTTCTCATCCTGGCTCCCTCCCTCACTAGCTGTGAGACTTTGGACAAGTTACTCAGCTGTTCTGGGACTCCTCTGTGGAACTGAGGACGGTACTAGATGCTAGCTGACTGAGTCATTAAGGAAACGGAAGAAAGCCTACACACAGGCAGTTAGAACAGTGTCTGTGACTGGTACGCTTTTGACGTTGGCGCCTACCGTTGCCATCAGCAGCAGACACATTATCCATTTCAATATAGCATCTCGAAAGACAGTGCATCTTCAATTCTAGGTCCCATGCCAGGCGCCTCCCACCTGCACCCCACCCCCTCTCTTTGCGGCCAACCTTCTAGCAGGGGGGACTTGTGCAGTACCTGTCTGTGTCCTTCACTCTTCACCTCCATGTTGTCATTTACCTTTCTTGAATTCCCACACCTCCTGTTTGAAATCCCCCAGGGGCTCCCTCCCCCTGCCTGGCTTTCAAGTCCAAGTCTACCCGCCCCACCTCTCTTCCTGCTGTTGTGGGGTAGGGGGGGGCTCTAGCCCACGGTGCTGGGCAGCCTCCCCGCGGCACATAACCTTGGCCTGCACTCACATCTTGCCATTTGTCGTCCTCTTCCCGCAGCTGGTTATTTATCAGCTGGAGCTGCTCCTGGCGGGCCCTGCTGTGCGGCTGCACCGTGGCCTCCTCCTCACACCGCATGTCAAACATACTCGTGCTCCTGAGTGTGGAGAGAAAAGAGACAAAAATGGACCGGTGCCCGGGGTGTGCTCTGCGCGTTATGCCGCGCGGGGGCGCTACCGCGCTGACCAAACGGCCCCTTTCCCTCCGCAGCTCAAGGCAGCAGCGCGATGCGGCGTGTTGCGAAGCCCCAGGCGGCAGCCGGCATGCTGGCACCCCCGCCTCTTCTTTTGCTCCCAAAGCCAAAAGGGAACCATCTTTGCCTTCAGGGGTGGCTGCAGCAAGTCAATGAAAAAAAAATTTTTTTTAAGATTTTATTTATTTATTTGACGAGAGAGCGAGAGACACAAGCAGGCAGAGCAGCAGAGGCAGAGGGAGAAGCAGGCTCCCCACTGAGCAGGGAGCTCGATGCGATGCTGAGCTTGATCCCAGCACTCTGGGACTATGACCTGAGCCAAAGGCAGTCGCTTAACCACCTGAGCCACCCAGGCGCCCCAAGTCAATGTAATTTTATACCTAGGTGCCAAAACGTGTTTACATATGAGCTAGAAAAAGGTATTTGGGCTCTTCTCGTTTGGAAATGAGCTCTGGGCTCTTCTCGTTTGGAAATGTATTAGGAAACAAAATGCAGAGAAATTAAAATGTATAACGTGGAGAGAATTTATGGGCAAGGAGGGTGGCATTCCGTGAAGCAAAACTTCATTACAGTAAATGCTTGTGCAACGAGCTGTCCTACGTGCTTTCTCATGAAGGCAGTTTCTCCACTTAAAAAAAAAAAAAATCATCCAGCCTCAAGTCTAAGACACCCAACTTCTCATACTGAAGTTTCTGAATTGTGGATGCATCCAAGAACTATGCATTGGCGATTCATATGTTTGCTGTGGTTATTTCTATTTCCTGTAAAAATGCCCATAAATTGGAAGTGCAGTTGATAGCATCTCAGAATCAAGAAAAAAAGATATTTTATCGCAAGATTAAGGAATAAAATATATAAATCATTCTATACTTTGCATCTTAATTTTCTCACAAGCATTTTACCTCTTTTTTGTCAGGATACTTCTGAGTTTACTCTTTTACAAGAAAAACCTTAGGGAAAGCAATTTTTTTAAAGCCCTTAAGCTGTACATATTACTGATATGTTCTATAGGATCTTAGTAAATGTTGGGTGAGACCATAGGGCCTCTTCTGTGGTGCTTACACAGACCTTTGTTACAGCAAAAGCTGAAGCAGCAAGATGAAGACAGAAATAAAAACCAAAGCAAAATCCTCAAAAAAATGAGCTCTGGGACCAAGGGGTTACACAGTCCAAAAGCAAGAAACGGAGGTTCACTATTAAACTCTAAGAACAGAAGACTGGGACAGTCCATTTTTAAGGCCAGCTTAACACAAAGAAAAAGAAAAGCCATGCACTTAGACACCACTTAATTCTAGACATCATCGATGATGTCCCAAATAGTTCTCCCCGTGGGGAGACAATGGACAGCAGCAGTGTTCCTGGACGCCAGTGGGTCCTGAGCAGACAGCCTCTCTGGAAGGGGAAGACAGATCCCCAGTGCAATGGCTGCCCGCCTTCATTCCGATGCATTCAAAATGAACTGCATGGCTCTGTTGGGTGCCTCTTCCTTCTCTCTAGGGCTTGGACTATTTAAGTCTGACCTAAGAGAGCTAAAACTGAAGACTGTACTTGCAATCTGTCTTACCCAAGAGTATTCGAATACTCTGACTGCATAGAAAGACCTTTCCCTGAGGCCTGTTTGGCACAAATATGACAGGCCACCATGGGGAACTGCCCCTACGTACCCAGTGGATAGTGTTGGCTATGGCAGCTACGTCTTCTAGAAAGATAAACTGCGGTCCTCCAAAGGGGAGGGGGGCTGTGATTTTTCGTTTTTTTAGATATTTATTAAGGTGGTTTAAGAAAGATTTGGAAATTTGCAGCCGTACACATAACCACTAACCTCACAGTTTTTTGTTTTGTTTTGTTTGTTTTTAAAACATCATGGGTGAAAATTCGCTTAAGGAGGCTTTCCAGAAAGAGACCGAAATTCATTCCATTCCTGGAGCCAGGTCTTCTCCTGGAACCCCGGGAAAAAATGGCGGCCTTCTCCAAGATTTGCGATCTGGTTATGTCACTCGGAAAAGAACGGGAGCAAGGCCTTGAGAACTGCCGCCTTCTGTCCTGGGGTCCTATCTCTGTTGCCACCATGAAGTTCTCATGACCCCAGCCCAAAGGTGGCCAAAAGCTGGTTAGTGAAATAAAAAAAGAAACTCGGGTTTGCCCTCTCATATACCAGGAAGTACTATTTTTCCCCAGAGTGGTTTTGTTTTGTTTTAAAGAAATTCCAGCCACCTGACCAAAAAAAGAACTAACCGAACTATGAGTTATGTCTTTACGCCATTTCAAAAAAAGGAACTAAGCAAGTTGAAAATTGATAATACGAGACAGAAAATGGGCTGAGTCACCATTCAGAAAATGTCTCTTGCTTCAGAGGTTGGACTCAGCCTCCAAAATGAAGAAGTGTGTGTTGGGGGGGGGGGGAAGCAGGGTGGGGGATCCTGGAGGAGCCCAAACTCCAGATTATTAATGTGGGTTCCTCTCAGCATTTGCTCTCAGCCCATGCCTTGTGCTGTTGGGATGAGGGTCCCGGCTGCCACCTCCAGAGTCTTCCATGAAGGTGAGGTGGCATTTTTGAGGGCCAGGATGAAATCACCTCCAGGGAAGCCTGGAAACTGTTTTGGGGCCAGGTCAGAGGTGAGGGAATTAGGAATAAAACAGCCTCCAGCTCTCACGGTGCACAGGCTCCGTTGGTGGGCAGAGCCTTGGGACAGGAGGAACGTGCACGTGAAGAAAAGGGCCAGAAGGTGAAACTGTATCTATGGAAACATTTTTGGCTTGCTGGGAGGCGGAAATCTCTGTTTGCCTGTGTGGTAGGTCTGCCCCCGACCTGCATTTTCCTGAAAGGGCACATCTTTTTTTGATTGGACTATATTTTAAGGACGTGCCAGTTCTGAATAAACAGAGCCTGTGCCAATAATTGCCCTTAAAGATTTTGGAAAAGGGAGAGAGTGGGGGGAGGGGTACACTAAACATATAATGAATATCTATTTGAAAACTAAAGTCCCAGTATAAGCTTTGCATTTTGCACCCCACACGGCTTCACGTAGGTTGCGTCTACTCCCAAGAAGGAAATTTGGCACTTTGGATACTCCCAGGTCAGACCTCTGGAAAAGAAGTTCCTTTTACTCTTCTTAGTCCATGAGGTCATGTTTTGTAAATTTGGGGCAGCAAAGGGAGTCCCCACCTCCACTGCCCTGAAAAAAAATCATTCACTTTTCCCGTGGGTGAGGTTTCATATTCAAGGTACGGGCAAGATTCAAACTCTCCTTCCCGTGGCTTCCTTTCTTCCACTTTTTGGGATTTCCCAGAGATCCACCCTAGGCCAACTGCTCAGGGGCCTTGTACTGATGAAGAATAAATCCATCCCATCAAAATGTTTTTGCGAACCAAATCAAAGTAGCGTTTTGCCTATCATCTTAGATAATCTTCCTTTCAGTGCATGTGAAATATCACCAGTGCAGATTTTCAATGTCATAACCGGGGCTGAATTTTACAGACTACTTAACTCCGTGTAGTCGGCCAAGCTCAGCGGGAATTTGGTTTTGAGATATGGCTGTGCTGCACGTCAGGACACAAAGCCATCAGAGATGGCACACTGGAAACCTATCCTGACACCCGAGGCAGCCCGCTTGGTGCTAAGACAAACCAAGCTGACATCTTGAACACAGACGTGGAAAAGGTACTGGAAACTGGGGTTACTGGGGAAACTGAGAAATCTGGGGGCCCAGTCTCCTTGTCGTTGGTGGCAATGATTTTTGTGTTTTGCACCCTTCTTTAAAGACTCCTCACTTGGTGAATGAAATGTCTTAGGCCACTGTGTGGCTCTTCTGATGGCCCCGTACTCCCACCAGCACATGGACTGGTCCTCCCAGAGACACCAGGCTCGGCAGGGCCACTGACAATGGAATTAGGTATTAATTAGGTTTCTCAAAATACAGATTTATTCAACTCTGAGAAAGCTAGTATTGTGCCAAGAAAACGTTTGCCTTGGAATATCTGCTTCTGAATGCTCCGCAGATGGGAAATCCATTTCTGAAACAGTTCATGTGGTCACAAATGGGAGAGTGTTGGCCCCTCCTCAAATTTGGACGTGGGGTGGAAGTAGGGAATGAATCTCTGAGAGAAGTGGAAATGAAGGAGCCGAGAGAGGAAGGCCAAGTCACGTTTGACATCCTGACTCCTTGCTATGCCGCAGAACTGGAGCACAACCCCAATGTTCTGGTCTTGAGCATCCCACAGTTATATTATTCCAACCTGGGAGGAACTTGGGCTCCTGATTCTATAATTAGTGGTTCAGGATTTGTTTTCTCAGCTCAAAACAAAACAAAACAAAAAAACCAGGGCCATGAGAATGACTTGCCTCATTGTTAACTCCAAGCCCTAACGTATCAAGAATTAAATGCAAAAACGCAGAATAATTCTGTGGTTCGGAAGGGGTACCAACATCCAGACCGTAAGACCAGCCTCCCCATGCCATGTCTATGAAAAGCAAATGTTAAGTTTAAGCAGCAGCTGTGTATTAGAATCATGCTTGAGTTCCTCTTTCATTCATCTCTCCTGCACAGAACATATGTTCTACATTCCAACTTCAAGTGCTTTCCCGAAGCTGCGTGAGTCGGTTAGCTGCTCAGTTCACTGTCGCATTAATTGCATTTCAATTAGTGGTAAGTATGGGAAACATGCAGTTTAAGCTAGTCATTAATGGATTCCTACAAACACAAGACAACTTACTCTGCGTCATCAGACACAGGAGTTCTCGGACCGTATCTACAAGACCAAATACAAAATTAGAGGATGGAAAGACAGAAGGTTATCTCTGTAACCAAGCTGGCAATAAACATTACCGGCGACATCTTTGCATGCCAAACCTTTTTTGCCGATCGCGCTGCAAGAGAAGTGTCATGACACAATTAGCAGCATTTATTAACTTTTGGGAATGAAAGAACAGTCTTGACATTGCCAAAGAATGCAAAATGTGTATTAAAACACAGAGGAGAGAGGAAAATAATCCCCACGCTACCCACAAAAAAAGAGTCTGTTCAAAATAAACATAAGAAGGCTTAGGTGCAACCCACCAGGTTTAGAGAAGGTAGTTTAAGGTGGAGTGGGGGGAGCCAAACTTGTAAATCGTTCACAAACAGTTAAACCGCTCAGGCCTTTGTGTTCGCCAGTAATGGGCTGTAATGGACACCCAACATAGAAGCACACGCTTACTGACCCTTTCCCTGATGTGTTAATACATTTGCACAAATGACATCAAAGAGCGTTTCTGCAGTTTTCTGAAAGCAAACCAGAGCTCCAACCAGAACCCCAATCAGTGTCTTCCGCATGCGTTTGACAAAAACCACAATTCCTAGAAAACTGGCAGCCTTAATCAAAGCCAGACTTGGATAATATTCCATAACTTGAAAAACCAAAGTTTTCCTTTTTACAGTCTTTTATATTCTTCTGATTGTTTAGATCTACAAAGTTGTACCTTCTGCAGGACAGACACTTTAAGTTTTCATGCATTTGATAAAGCGAAGAAAAAGGTTAAATTAGAAAAAAGAAATTAGGACGCTGAAAGGGCATATTTTAAAGCACATTTTAAAAAGCAGCTTCCACAAATGATTATCTCTTCAGCAAAGGGAAATATTAAGAGAAGGTTCTTACCTATGCCCTCAAACGCAGTTCATTTCTGCACTCCAATGGTGGACAAAGAATTATTTGAGCAAAGAAAAAAGGTCCTGCTTTCGGTTTCCAGCAAATTAAATTTTGTGGTTTTCAGCAAAAATTACCTAGTCTCGTGTTCAGTTTCTTAATAGTTCATGGGGAAAAGAGTCATTTCTAGAGATGTCTTCCTCTAATCTTGGGGAAAACACCCTGGAATAAATGGGTGCGTGCACCCCCCCCCACCACCACACACACCCTTTTCTCTTACCTGCTCTTATCATTCTAGAACAGTTTGCATTCATGCATTCATTAATAATTGTTTTCAGCAAAGACAACAAAGACAACCACACCAGTGCAAGACCCAAAGTCTCTGTTGAAATGGCCCAAAGGTTTGTGAATATTTCTTTTCTGGCAGTTAAGACTCATTTTCTGTTTTTCCAGGGGATAGTTTCCAAAGGGGCTAAAGTTTAACCCAATACACTCAATTTTCTAGAAACACTCCTACATTTGGAACCAATGACCAATAGATTTCTCCACAGTCATGGGAGAGTGCATGAGAAGTTAGTTCTGGAGACAGGATCAACATCTGCCAGTTCATAGGCCTACTGGAGTAAGCTTACTCAAATCCAGTGTTTTCTAAATTATCTATGGAGGCAGCAGAGAAGTTCTGCCTAGTTAACTGAGAAATAATGAACTGATAGGATGTGTTTTGTGTCTTGATCTGAATATTTTTGTTCATGTGTTATTGAAGGAGACTATACACACAGAAGGGCACCGGCCACACACATACCCCTCGGTGAGTCTGCGTAACCCAGACACATCCAGAGGTCAGTGTCGAGTGTTCTGTACTATGTAAATAGTATGTATACCTTTGAGTCTGGCTCCTTAAGCCCATTTTGTTGATGAGATTCAGCTATATCTTGTTGCAGCAAGGGAGAGGCTGTATCTGAATTTACACTGCTTCTATGCAAGATACTTAACAGCCTTTCACTGACATCTCTACCAACAAATGTAGATTCATGCTAAAGTGTAAGCGCCATGAGGGCAAGGAGCTCTTTTCTGGCTTCCCTGAACAGTGACCAGATGAGGTCCTCCATTAAGTATTTATTGAGCACTTACTGGATGTTCTGGAAATTGAAGAGAAAAGAACAGCTCAGTCTCTGAAGATAATGCTCATTTACCCTTTTACTATACACTCACAGATTTCAGGAATCACCTCCTAATTCATTAGATTTAAGAGGGCATCCATTTAAGCAGAACTGTCTTTGCAGTTAAGGAGAAGATAATTAGAGCTTGGGCTTCTAGTGGCTTTCTCCTCTGTTCTATGGGAAACTGAAAAGTAAAGGTAAATTTAAAAAAAAAATCACTAATAAAGAGATTTTAAAAAATAATACAGAGTAGGTAAGTCAATAGGTATAAAATTGGCCAGACAAATCACAGTTGGTATAAGCATCCTACCAGAAGGCGGGGGTGGTGGTGGTGGTGGTGGTGGTGGGGTAATGAAAAGGCAATGAATAAAGTTCAGTTCTGAGGGTAAGGATATTTAGAAAGATAAAGAGAATATTCTGTGCATCCATTTCATGTATGTAACTTTTGGCACTAATCAAGCATTTTGGGATCAGTAATTAGCTGGTTTTATACCTCCATATTGTGAACTGGCACTGCTTCATTTGAAGTGAGAGGGGAAAAAATGGGTCTCTTGCTCATTTAAAATTATCTGCTAGCACAGAGCCCTGTTTTACACAGAGCAGTTACTCAATAGATAGTTGTGGAAAAGAAACATGAATTCCCAAGGCGTATGCTCCCTCAGTCATGCACCTGGGACACGTAGCACGTGGGACCACATCTCCTGCTCACACTAGCCATTCATTCCCACTTGGATCTAAAAAGGACTTTCTCCAAATCACAGAGGGACAGTTACAAGTGACAAGGAATTCATCAGACTGCCACCGTTTCCTCTAGTAACCAGTGCAGGCCACGTGCTGGAGGGGGACCGTGGCCTTCTGCTCAGGTAGGGCTGGGTCTGAATATTGGATCTGTAATAACCAGCTGTGTGGACGTGGGCCTCTGTTCCCTAATTGCAAAATGCAGATGAAAATTCTTCCTCTCAAAGGTCATGCGAGGAATAAGTCCATGGGAAAACACCCGGAAAGGGTAGGCAGCCGCGAGCCTCCACTTCCTTCTTCCCTTTCATGCTCACTTGCTTTACAGCAGCCCAAGACGCCGGGGCCACGCTCTGTCAGGGCATCTGGAAAGTGAGTGAGGGTGATGGACAAGGCCCATCAGTCAGTCCCTCTCTCTCGAACCAGCCCTGACAGGCCCTGACCAGCCGGGACCCATGCGGGATCCGCTCACCCATTTCTCTGTCCATGGCCTTACCTGTGAATTTCCAGAAGGTGAGCTAGAGGGAGCAGCCACCCTTTGAAAGGGCTACCGAGCACTCTGGACTAGAAGACAACAAAAACACAGCTCGAAGAGTACCCCCGCCTCCTGAAACCAACGTTACAACAAGGTTTTGCGACAGCGCTAGGAGAATTCGGAGGCTTACACGGCACAGATTAAATCCGGGTCATAAAGATAGACGGGATCTTCATTTTAAAATTTGGGTGTCACTTAAGGTTTTCCCTGCTTCCCATCCTAGCCTCTGACTCACTACTTTTAGGGTCCTTCATGAACCGGAACCCCGCTGCTTCCTGTTTTCTAGTGGATCCTGTTGTTGTGCCCAACACCTCTCACTTTTATTCCACTTAGATCTGGCAGACCCTACTTTTAACAAAATGTATCACTCTCATTAAATAGCAACAGAGGCTTCAACATTTAGGACTTTTAACTACAAACTTCGGATTATTTCCTTACTTGTTCTTTTTTCTTTTTCAAGATTTTTTTTTTTTTTTTTTAATTTGAGAGAGAGAGAGAGAGATGGTGGGAGAGAACACATGAGTGGGGAGGAAAGGGAGAAGCAGGCTCCTCAGTGAGCCGGGAGCCTAACCTACGGCTCCGTTCCAGGCCCCTAGGCTCATGACTTGAGCCCAAGGCAGACGCTTAACCGACTGAGCCACCCAGATGCCCCTCCTTATTTGTTCTTTTAAATCAAGTCATAGCATGGAATAGAAATCTTACCTCTAGAAAGCCCTGAGTGTTTGCTAATGTTGGAATGAAATGGAATTACAAATTGGTAAGTGGTATACGTCTTCTTTGGACCTGAAGACGTTCCTGGAATCAAAGTGAAATCAAGTAGCTCAGAAAGAAGTTCAATTCCTTTACCTGAGGGCTCCTATACGAGCTAGGAGGAAATAAGAGTTACCCATTTAGGGGGCCCACAAGATGAGTCCGAAAAAAAAATTTGCTGAACCAGAAAATTCACAAATGCATCTTCTTTCCATACCTGCTTATAGGCAAAAAAGGAAAAAAAATTCTTGGCCAATTTTTATCATTCCATTTCCACAAGCAATCCCAGGTAAGTGGCGCTGAGGTATCATAACGCGTTAATAACATACTCAAAGCATCTATGAAGGCTCAGACCAGAAAAACAACACCACAAAAGCTCAGGAAAATCTTCTGACCTCGTATCCTTCAACGGCGGACCCCTGGCAGATTCCTCCACATCCTGCCGCTTTGCAAACGGAACTGGAAGGAACTGGTTTACGTTGGCTCCCACGCGTCTAAGACACATCCCGGTTCTTCTGACCATCATGTCATCTTTTTGTGACTCATACAACTTTCCTGGGCCTTTCGGTCTGCCGCTGCTCCAGGCAGGAGCTGTCATCCTCTCTGAGCTCTCTTCTGTCCCCGAAGTCTTGCTTTCGGAGGCCAGGGGACACACACTAGGGCAATATTCAGTCCAGCCGGTCAAAGGCCACTTATTGCTAAAGATGTTTTCAGTAGCATCCCCCAATGGCATCAACCCAAGACAGAGGAAGCCAACGTCCATGGAGGCAGCAGCACACAGAGCAACCGAGTACTAACACTGTGGGCCTCGGTCATGCAATGGGTATTTACACCAGAACGGGTTTCCCTTTCCGGTTTTTCAGGATTCCCGAGAATGAAATCTGGCCAGCACCCAACCACATGCAAAGGCTCCCATCTCTACCCAGGGAGGGCACTGAGAGCAGGACTCTGACCCTGGGCTGGGTGCATTCTTCTAAGTGACTGAACTCCACACCACGTCAGTCATCAAGGGCATACTGTGGCTCGAAGCTGTTTTCTGGGGACACAACAGCCACACACAGCAGAGGCAGCACACCCTGGAAGGCAGGCAAGCGCTCACAGTGGCCGGCCGCTCTCCTCTGATGGCTCAGCCTTTGGCGGCATCTCAGAATCTCTTTGAGCAACTCCTTCCTTCTCTTCCTTGCCATCCTGTGGCAGCTGTTTGCACGTCGCTGAAGCCAGAGAGGACAGCTTTACTGCTAGGGAAGAATTCACACCCGAGGCCTTGACCCCACCTGTCATCCTGCACCTCCCGGGAAGGGAAGGAACGTCGCTCCTCACCTTCCTCCGCTCCTGGGTGCTCGCTCAAACCGCAGACGTGCTCCTCCTGGGTCTCCAGTACGGGACCCAGCTGCGACACCCTTTTGCAACAGTCCCCTACGCCAGAATTCACTATTCTGTTGACAACCAAGCAGCATTGGTAGCAAGAGAGAAGAGGAAAGAGAATTATGAAAGGACACAACAAACGTTGTTGAGAATGAGAGATTAAGAAGAGTTCGGCTGCTGTCATTCCGGAAGCTGGTTAGTAAGATGACATACTCAGATGGAGAAAATGGAAGGGGAGTGCCAGCGAGCGCCTGCGGAAAGTCAAAGTAGGGCTGGCAAGAGCCTGTCCCCATGGAACTGAGTGACGGCCCCCTCAGTAGTCAAGCACTCAACGATGCATTTCTTACTACCTCCTGACCCCCACCCCAGGTCCCCATCAGCCTCTGAAACACCAACTGTATATCTGGTGTGTGCAGACTATTTCTATCTACAGTCTGCTATCCTCCATGCTGTCGGCCATAAGTACTGGATGAAAGACACCCATCTCTGCATCATGGACCATTCACTGTTGCCTTTGGATTTCAAGGACAGAGCACAGAGGAGGACATCTTGAGCATTTCCCCTGGCCATGGAGAGCGTTACTTTGCTCTCAACACACAGGTGCAATGGAGGTTCCCAGGACAGTCCAGTGGCTTATAAACCTCCCATACCTGCTTCCTGGAGGAGAGACCAGCCCACAGAACTGAACCTCCAGGAGAGGACCTGGGAACTCAAAGCTGGAAGGCTTCCAGTGAGGAGGAGAACTGCTGACAGGCCCGCAAGGGCTTCTCCTAGGTGATCCCTCACACATTCGTTGGGCGAATCAGCCAAGGAAACTCTTGACTCACAGGAACCCCAAGAAAGGAGTCTTTTTCCATTCACAATTCATCATACCTTTTTTTTTTTTTTTTTTCTAAGTAGGGGAGGGAAGAGGCCTTTACTTTTTTTCACTTCAATGTCTAAATTTGAACGAATGATATGAGTCACTATTTTTTCCTCCCTCCACGGATAGGAAAAGAGGGAGGTTGTAGATAAACCTGAATTCTACCAACAGATCTCTAGAAGAAACGCTGGGGTATCATTAAAACATTCTGTCGAGTTCATTTCAGCATTTCCAACTAATAAAACAGTGCTGAATGCAGCCGAGGGAAAAGGGGTCCTTGGCCAAGATTACTGGCATTCCCCGGCGGTGATTCTGGGGACAATGGAATCAAAATGGACGCCTGCCATTAACTGTCACACGCGTGCTCCTCCCCAGGGCGACCCGTGGACGCTGCTCCTCTGCCAACCAGCCAAAGAGCCTGTTCCCACTATGGGACCGCCTGGGGTTTCCGAGAGGTGCTTCGACAGACCCTTGCAAAGCAGCAGCGGCTCCCATGCGGGGCTTGGACCCGGATGGAGGAAAATACCTGGGATCGTTCTGTGCAGGAAGCGTTTGGTCTTTTCCTAAACTGGACGTGGCCGCGGAGGAAGGGGAGACAGAGTTAGTTTCGGTCTTGCTGCCACGACTGAGGACTCCTTCCACGTCCTCCCTAGGCCCGGCCCGGCCAATGCTGAGCCGCTTCCATTTCTGCTGATCTATCTCTGTCACGGGTCCAAAGTGCACAAACTTTTGCCGAGGGCTGGAAGGTTTCTTATAGGCCCTCGCTTTGCGGCTGGCAAAATCATCACGAATGGCAGTTTCTGCTTTAATTTCTGGTGAAGGCTCAGGGGCACAGATGGGCTCAATATCTCCATCCCTAGTCAGAACCAGAAATGAGTTCCAAAGATTTCTTAGGCAAGTGCAAATTACTAAGAGCTCCCCCCACCTCTGCTTTGGAATACTAGATTTATGAAAAATACTAATATGGTTAGAGCAGAATTGCTTTCCCATTCATCAAAGGAAGGAATGGTCATAGTCTTGCCTCGTAAACAAGGCTTTAAGCTTCTATGGTGCTCAAAATATCACTCCCAACATCATCAATGATGGCATAAGAAAATCTTATGTATGGTGAAATAACAAAAATGGGTTAAGAACCACGTAAACAAGCCTATCGAAATTACCTTTCCCAGTAGTTGGTTCAATTAAAGAGAATATTTTCCATTCAGTGACTCCTAACTTTCAGTATTAATAATTTTCAACGCATACCGAATACACTATGTTTTAGGAGGTATTTTTTTCTCCAGCCATGAGAGTAAAAAAAATGATAGAAGGATAAGCATTTGATTCCTTCAAAGTTTAACGAAACCGCTTGCAGGGGAAAATTCAGGAAAAGCATGACACACCTCGTCTTTCCTGACACTTTCAGCCTCTCCCACGTCTCCAAGTCCGCTTCGGTGATATTGGAGACTGTGACAAATCTTGGAGCCTCTCGCTGAGGGCCAGGGAGGCCCTGAATTCTCCGCTGAGCCAGGTCATCTCTGTAAAGATCTGGCACCTTCCTCACTCCCTCTTCTGCCGGTTTGCTCTCCTGAGTCCGAGTAATACAGGCCACCACTGACTTCACCTCTTGGCCCTGGTTCCTGTCAGTTTTATCCAGGCCCCCACATCATTGGAAAAATCAGGTTCAAGGCAGGGGAGCAGACAAACAGAAGGAATTTCAGAGGCTAAGGACAGAAGGAAATGATGAAGGCACCTTTCCCTTTCTCGAAAAATTCAGAATCACTGGGAACCTTGATTCTTTGCACCTATGCTACCCTTTTGACACTATAATAAGATGGAGCTTTTTCGACCAGATGACAATCTCTAGTTTGGTTTAGGAAGAGAAGCCAGGGCTCGCTGAAAGACTGCTAAGAATGGTAATGAGATTTCGGTTTGACAGTAATGATGCCCAATTCCCACACTATTCAAGTTACTATAATGAATTCAAGTTCTCTGATTGAATCCCTGAGCCCTCTTGGAATGTCTTTTACCGCACCAGTAAAATGTTAGTAACGAGCTCGGCATGATCCAAATTCTAGGATTAGTTGAGAGACAGCTGGAACGTTGTTCACATATTAAATATCTCAACCATAAACTCACAAGTGCCAGGAAGTACCTCTAAGTCAATTCCAAAAAGAAAGTTTCGACCTTCAAAATCAGTCTCTGCTTCTGGACAGCACTGGTTAGGTCTGACTAATGTAAACTTGAAGATTACACAGAGTGTATCCTCTTCACCTGGACCGAGAGAGTCAATACTCATTTGTTCCTTACGTTAAAAACTAGTCACCTTCGCTGATGTTAAAACTGGTATTTTCACCTGTTCTCCCAAGAAGTGGAAGTTAGGTGGCTTAATGCTGACAATGCAGTCATTTAAATCAGGGCATAAACATTCAATGGCATTAAAAAGTCAATTTCTAACTAAATGTGCTTCCCAAGATAGAAAATCTCAAACATCCACATCTCTAGGGCTATTTGTTTTTTAAAAAAGATATCATCCAAGCTAGAAAACCAAGAGGTATTCTTCCATTACCTAGATGATGTGGTGTCTTCGCAGACCCTCTACAAGTTAGGAGGGCTACAGAATTTTCTGTTTACTTTCAGTTTGGGAAAGGGGATAAAGGAAGGGCAGAGGCAGGAGCCACTAGGGGCCTTCTCTTCTTTCAGCTGTTCTTTGATGCTCCCTAGAGAGGTCACGGGCCATCTGAGACTCAGAACCATGTCCCCAAACACAGAGTCAGGTGACAACAGACAAACGAGGCTGGAAATACTGGGAATTAAAATTGCATGCAGCATGGGGCGCCTGGGTGGCTCAGTGGGTTAAAGCCTCTGCCTTCAGCTCAGGTCATGATCCCAGGGTCCTGGGATCGAGCTCCACATTGGGCTCTCTGCTTGGCGGGGAGCCTGCTTTCCTTCCTCTCCCTCTGCCTGCCTCTCTGCCTACTTGTGATCTCTGTCAAATAAATAAATAAAATCTTAAAAAAAAATTGC